>NC_142501.1:148088787-148388787 GCF_057876585.1 Rhinolophus sinicus | reverse complement strand
TTGTAAATCATTGAAAAGTTAGAGTAGCATTGAGAAATGCTACCTAATACACTGGTATTAAGAGTTTCAGTCATTCAATTCAATTTGGCAGACATTTTTAAACATTACTATGTGTCAGACACAGGAAATTGAAAGAAGGGAATGCTCTGTGAGAAAGGTAAATGTCTAGGGAAAGAAAGACTAGCTGGAAAAAGGAACAATAGAAATCATTGATGACTCCAGGTTTTTGGTGTGAAGATTTGGTGGATAGTGGCCCCACTATAGACAATAACAAGCAAAGGAGGACATATATGTTTGGAAAGAGGAAGTAAAATGAGTTCAGGTTTGGAAATGGTGATCCCACTCTAGATACTCAGCAGGCAGGTTTAAAATTTAAAATACAGATCAAATCATAAATATCATTTCTGAAGATATTAACATGACAGAATAGGAGAGAATTTTATTATCTAGAAATGAGACAGAATCTATGAACACTAGCTTTTAGGAGAAATCGTTGAAGATATAATTCTGACAAAAACAGTGAGGAAATCAAGGTGTCATGAAACTCCAAAGAAATCTTTTCAGAGAAGAAAGGTCAAGGGATTCAAGTTGAGAGAGAGGTCAGGTAAGAAAAGAATGGGGAAAAAATGTGTTTTGCATTTACCGATTAGTGAATTATTGACACCGGCCTTGCAAATTTGGATTATGAAAAGTGTCTCTGAGCCATGGTTACTCTCCAACATAGGATGTTAATCACTACTGTGGTTTTCTGTGGAGGTAAGGCCAGTTTGTTTCTGTATCCAAAATAAACCACAGAATGGTCTATATTGGAAACAAAACAGAAAACACTTTCCAGTTATTTTGTAAAACTGATGGATTGGCATTTCGAGCAATGAGAAGTTTTCATCATGATGCCACTTCGGTATAATCTTTGGATAATAATTCAAGTTATTTCATTTGTCCTCCTTCTTACCTATCAAGTGTCATGATAACTGTTCTCCCTGTTTTCCAAGTATATTGAGAAGATTTTTCAAATTCATAACTCAACTAGGGAATGGCTTGTAAAAGACAACTAAAATAATTTGCAACCTCAGTGAATAAAACAAGAAGTGATCATTTAAGGAGAGAGTAAAAGGACCCACCAATTCTCTTTGAAAGAAAAACGCTGATAATTGACATGAGCAAAGTGTCTGAAAACAAAAATATGCAGCATACAAAGTGCTCATTTACACAGCAGATAATAAGTCTCAGAATTTGTTACGCTAAGAGGTATTTTTGGCAGAAAATATGAATGGGAACCATGCCATTTTATGTACTGTCCACTTGTTCCTTAGAGTTTTGCATAATATCTGACACCTTGCTGATGGTTAATTAGTTTTTTTGTTGAATGAAAAAGGTGATATATTAACTGTCCAAAGAAGATACAGCAAAAGTTACCTATTCTGTGACAATCCAGATTAATCTCATTATTCTCTTTACCCTTTACCTTGATTTATAGCAGTTCTCCTATGAAGCCTGAGACTCCCAGGTCACTCCTCATTCCCTGTGTTCTCATCCTCATGACACTGTTATTTATTTATTTGTTTAGTCAATTCACACTGACCCTAAACTTATGAAACCATTAAAAATGCTGTCTTTAAACCAGGTCATTTTTTCAGAACAATATCCTATTGCCTCTTGCCTAAAGGTTTCCTTTGCCTTGTTACTCCAGCTGAAACATTACCCTCCTTCAGTAACATGACTTTCATGCAGCCTTCTCCAGGAAGGGATGTTTTCTTTCTCACACATTTTATTCCACTGGATCTCATTGCCAGTTCTAGATACTAAGAATCTAGAACATTTTCTTTCATAAAATGTCCCGGTTTTTATTCCTCATGTCATCAGACTATACTACCCATTGCCCATTAATATAAAGAGTAATTATCTATTCTCACTTTGACCCTTCCGCCACATCTTTAGCTCACTCTCCCTTTTTCTAACACTATTTGCATTATTCCTCCACTCTTCCACAACACTCACTTTTATGGTCATACCCTAGACAAGCAATTGTTCAATATATCAGCCAAGAAGTATATGTAGGTATTTACATTTAAGTTAATTAAAATAAGTTAGTTCCGTACCTACACTAGCCACATATCAAGTGTTCAATATCCGCATTTTCTCGTGGTTATTGTACTATATAAATATTCTCATCATCGCATGAATTTTTATTGAACAGTATGTCTCTAATTGTTCTTATTTTGATAAACATATCACCTTCATATTCTCAAATTCAAACATGCAATCCTCCAGTTACTAAGTCATTTCTATCTTATACTCGTATCTTCTAGTGACATGATTTCTATGACATATAACTCATTGACCAAATCGAATATTTCATTATAACGTACATCATGTCCTATTTCTTTGATGACCCATAATTCATCGTTATAATAACACCCTTGCAAGCACCACCGAATCACTTACTCTTCTCTAGTATGGTCAAACTCAGCTGGCAAAACTTCAAAGATAAATGCAGACTCCTAGCAGGGCTTGTGCAGCTGAATATGGATGGCTGGCAAATAAATTAATGCTGAATGGCTTCACATTATAATCATGACTATTAACCTTAAGTGGAGCCTTGAGCTTCTGCCTGGGAAGCGATTATGCTTTCCAGATCCTTTCAGTCTGCTTCTTCTTTAGATGACTACTTCATACCTTTTCTCTCCTTTGTTTTCCCTCCTCTCCAGTTAATACAAATGAGTGTTCATATTTCCAGATGATGTCACCCCTCTACTTATTCAAAATTTTCTCTCACCTAATCAAAGACATTGCTCCAGTACTTCTCATCTCTCTCTTCAGAATAACAGATATTTCCATCAGTCAGTATACATAACTGCAAAAAAAAAAACAACAAAAAACCCCCTACATCTGCCATTCTAAAACAAACAGGTAAACAGAAAAGAAAAAAAAAAGGCAAAAAACAAAGCCTTTCTTGACTTCATTTCTCTGCTCTCTTTTAAAATTGTGCACTGTTTGAAAATGTTAACTTCTGTCTTCTAGCTCCTACTCTTTTATTCTATCATAAATGTAATAAATTCTGGTAGTGGCCCATGATTTCTAGAAACTTCTGTTCTCACAAATGCTCACTACGTTGCTATATACAATAGTCAGCTTGTAATTCTCATGTTTCTCAGACTATTAAAAGCTTTTGACACAGTTCATCAAGTGGAAAACCTGAATTATTTGGATTCTGGATCAAAACACTTCCCTATTTCTCTTCCTGTTTCACTCAATTCTGTTTCTCACTCTCCATTAATGTTTTTTCCTCTCCCTGTTGTCAAAACTTTGTGTTGTTCCAGCAGTCAGTCCTTGAAACACCTCTCATTGATTTTCATTAATTCCCTATCTGTTAACATATAGGTTAATGGCTTTAAATATCATATATCTGATGACAAGTCCTATATTTTACAGTCTACTTACATTTTCTCTTATGTTTTCTCTTGCATGAGTAATAGGCAATTAACAGCATGCTGAAAAAAATTCCTGATTTTCCTCTCTAATCCTGTTCCTCAAATAGAGTTCCCCCATTTTAGCAAAAAGTAACTCTAGTTAATTGGGCACTGTTCCCTAAGCCTTCTTATTTCCAGCAACCACATTACTTCCATACCCTCATATTCAAATATCCAACTCTCCAGTTGCTAAGTGGTTTCTATTTTTTTTCTTCTAAAAATATTCTCATTCACCATCCAAATATTTTATTGTGGCCCACATCATATCCACATTTACTAGTGGATGACAACTTCCAGTTGCTCTGGCCAGTGTCTTGGTATCATTTTGATTTCCACCTCCTTTATGTCCCTCACTGCTTACATCCAGACAGCCAATCACGTTGGCTCTACTTTCAAACTACTCAGAATTAAAACAATTCTTCTTACCTCCATTGCTGCTATCATGAATAAAGCTATGAAAGTATCTTAACTGCCTTATTGCAATAGCCTCTTACATAGTCTTCATTCTTACACTATTGCTTCCCATCGTAGCCACCAAATCTACTATAAACAGCACAGGATTCAAACAACCCTGCTGGACATAGTTATGTCACTCTGCACCTCACCCTGGAGTGGATTCCTTTGCATGAACTTGTAAGGACCTATACGACCCTCAAGTTATTATTGCTGTTGACTCTTTATTTTCTACTATTCTTTCCCTTCATACACTTTTCTCCAGCAAAGTTGACCTACTTGCTATTAATGAACATACCAGTAATATCTCTGCTTTAGAGATTTTGAACATGCTGTATCTGTGCCAGGAATACCATTCTCCCAGAGAATCCACATGGATTCCTGCCTCACCTCCCTCCAATTTGCTCAAATGTCATCTTATCAGGCAGTAAGATCAGAATGTCTTCTTACCAAGAGGTAAAATCACCTTAGGTAAAATATCAATTCTATCCCTGTTTCCTCCTCATCTCCACATTCTATTTTCTTCCATTTTACTTTTTATCATCTGATACAGTAGATGGTTCAATTTTTAATTTGTTTTTGTATATCTCCCCCAAACTCAGAGTATAAACTCCATGGGAGCAAAAGTTTGTTTGTTGTTTCTTTCTTTTCCTCCCTTCATCTGGACTCATACCTGATAAATAATAGGTGCTTAATAAATATTTTTAAGTAAACAAATTTATGAATAACATAAACATAATTATTTGTAAGAGAAAAAGGAAGCTATTTCAATATGAACTTGCGGGAAACCCATGGCCCTCAGCTTTATCACTTGATTCCTTTACCTTCAGAAAAGAGTTAATTTCTATATGCTCCATAGTCCTTACCTGTGTTCACAGAAAAAAACAAAATGTATTATTCTCCTCACTTGCATGTCCTTATCAGGTTAACTTTAGGTGTCATTAAAAAAAGATGTTTGTTATTAACCAGCACAATGAAGGTCAGATGTTTGCTGAAATTTTTATTTCCTTACTTTTTAAACTTCTATTTTCATGTAAATCTATAAATCAGTGTAGCAGTCACCTAATCAAAGATTTATTAGGCACTGTATTTAAAGATGCTTTGACAGATAAATATGATGTATAATGCATGATATATAGTACTATTATTTAGTACATTGATATTTTAATAAATCCAAGCAGAAAGAATATATAACTTCTTTTGTATATTAACATGTTATATATTTAACTTCTAGGCAAAATTTTGGTTACTTTAGAATATATGGGCAAAAATGTTTTTTATATACTTTTCCATTTTCCTCTTACATACCCAAAATCCTTACAAAAAAATAAAACACCTTCGCTTTCTAATGACTTAATTTTTTATTGTTACTTTTCTGATTCAAATACATTATATGATTTAAATTATTTCCAATGTCCCTATGAATTTCATGGCTTCATTTCTGTTTAAAATTTCAACTTTTTCAAAATGCTGATTTGAAAAAATATATGCACCCCTATGCTTATTGTATTGCTGTTCACAATAGTTTCCAAGACATGGAAAAAACTAACATACCCATTGGTAGATGACCGGACTAAGAAACTGTGGTACATTTATACAATGGAATATTACTTGACCATAAAGAAGAATTAAATCTTACCATTTGCAACGATATGGATGGACCTAGAGAACATTATGCTAAGTGAAATTAGTCAGTTGGAGAAAGACAAATACCATGTGATCTCACTTATATATGGAATTTAAAGAACTGAATAAATGAGCAAAGTAAACAGAAATAGTCTCAGAGATATAGAGGAAAAACTGACAGTTGCTAGTTGAGAGGGGGTTGAGGATGAGGGAGAAGGTCAATGAATTAGAAAGCACAAATTAGTAGTCACAATATTGCCACAGGGATATGAAAGACAGTTTGGGGAATATAATCAATAATGTTGTAAAGATTTTGTAGGATGTCAGATGGGCTCTTGTCTTATTAGGGAGACCACCTCATGGATGGTATAGATGTCTGACCACTGCAGTGTACACCTGAAGCTGAAGCTGAACAATATTGAATGTTAACTATAATTTAATACATATATATATATATATATATATATATATATATATATATATAGTCACAGGATATGGAGTATAGCATAGGGCATAGAGTCAATGGAATTGTAGCAGCTATATACGATGTCATAGGGGTAATAGATTAGGGAAAGAGGGTTCTCACTTTTTGAGGGGTGAAATGTCTAACTATTACATTGTTTTGCACACCTGAAACTAATAAAACAAAAAAGACATAAAAAACTTTTTAACATTTCTCAGATCACACTAGTACTGAGAAATGGGAATCAAATTGAAAAAAATTCTTTATATCTAAACATATACATCTATACATATATGCATATATATGTATACATAATGCATATAATTTAATACATAATCATAAGTACCACTCATCAGTCTTGGATATGAGCTGTTTGAACTAAGATGATAGATGTATGCTCGTACCAAGAAGGAATATCTATGTCTTATTATTATAGTATTGATTTGAGAGGCATTTTTGTCCTTTTCATCAGTATTTACTTACACTCATCTTTCCATTTCTCATTTTTTGAACTAATCCTTATACAGATTTACAACTAAATTTTCTCCCTAAATTTTCTAGAAAAATATTTGAAGATAAGAAACTTCTATTGTAATCTCTGTCTTCAAACTAATGAGAAGGAAGAAAAGAAGAAACCAATATACTAACAATGATATGAAAAGATTATTTAGTAAAATTGATAAAGACATCTTTGTATATTAATAATTCTAGAATCCATTCTTTGCAAAAGTATCCTAAAACTGTCTCTCCAATTTCTAAAAATCTTGCTTTCTAAATTATTAATTGTTTTCAATTCTTTCTCTTTCCAGGCTTGCTAAAAACTTTTTAAAAATTAATAACAAGAATAATAAATGGCTACAAACTTGGCATCATAATAGTTATAATTATAGTCAATTGTTTTTGATGAGGTAATGAATATTAAGATAGCTAAAATAAAGTAAAATGATCTAGTAATAACTTCTTCATTTCATATCTTTATGGAAATGCATGGTGACTATCCCTCCACTGCAATATATAATTGTAGATGGAGTCATATTGGAATATACTTGTATGTATATGTATACACACATGTGTTACAATTTTTTCTTTTCATTTAGTTTTCTCCAAGTCTGCAATAGCAAACCTTTCCTTCTGTTTACTTGTGATCATTGACAATGATATTTATTAATGCATCAAAAATAGAGCACCACTAAAATATTCATATGGTATGGTCATTCTGAAACTGGGCCTTAAGCCATCAGCAAGAGCAACATATAAGATCATTTTGGACGTACATGCTAGCTCCAATTACCTTACAGGTACTGAATCAGAGACGAGTTAGATTCCAACAATCTGTGAAAATCTGTGTTTTGAAAACCCATCCAGGTGGGTGATGCTGAGACATACTAAAGTTTGGGAACTAATACTGCATAGAACAAAGAAAAGTCATTCCATTTGTCTTCTTATAATTGCTTTCTGCTCTATTTCCGGATTCTCCATGTAACATTTTTTTTCCCCACAAATATCACCTCACCAAAATATTTTCTTTGTTTTTCTAATTTATATAAACTATCTGTGAAATTTTACTACTTTGAATTCAATATTCATTAAAATCTGTTCCCTAAGATATTTCTCTCTACCTCTTCATTCTCCCTCCCTCATCCCTGTAAATGGGGTTCAGTTCACAAAGCCAAAATTTAGGTAGTGATTCTTGACACCTTTCCATCTTCTCCTGTTCTCTGTTGCCTGTGTCTGATGAGGAAACCATTTTCATGATTTTCTATCTTTTAACCTTAATACATTCTGTCATTTGTTCAGGCCTAGAAAACACAGGCAGTATTACAAAATGTCTAATCCCTACCACTATTAAAATACAAAAATTGCTAACTAGTGGTAAAACATACATAAAATAAAAGGCAAAAATTTAACTGTAATATAACTAACTTTAACAAATACTCGCTTCTCAAATATAGAACATTTTCATCATCCCTAGAAACTTTTCTTTTACCTTCTCAGTCAGCCTACAGGCTACTACTGTGCTGATATTTTGTTTTTCACACTACATTACTGTTATACCGTTTAGTACTCCATATAGCTAGAACCATTTTGCGTATACCCTTTTGTTTTTAAGATTCATACTTTTTATATTTATTTTCAATTACAGTTGACATTCAGTGCCATTTTATATTAGTTTCAGGTGTAAAACACAGTAGTTAGACATTTATATAATTTATAAAGCTATCACCGTCGATTAGTCTAGTAACCACCTGGCACCATACATAGTTATTACAATATTATTGATTGTATTCCCTGGGCTGTACATTACATCCACTTGACTATTTCATAACTACCAGTTTATACTGCTTAATCCCTTTATCTTTTTCACCCATCCCCCCAACAACCCTCCCATTCAGCAACCATCATTTTGTTCTCTGAATCTGACTCTGTTTCTGTTTCGTTTGTTCATTGATTTTGCACTTTTGATTCCACATATAAGTGAGATAATATGTCTTTCTCCGTCTGACTTATTTCACTTAGCATAATACCTTCCAGGTCCATCCATGTTGTCACAAATGGTAAGATTTCATTTTTTTATGGTCAAGTGATATTCCACTGTTATGTATGTTCCACTCCTTTATCCAGTCATCTATTGATGGGCGCTAAGGTTGCTTTATATATTGGCTATTATAAATAAAGCTGCAATGAACATTGGGGGTGCATATATCTTTTCGAAAATATTATTTTTCATTTCTTTGGACAAATATGCAGAAGTACAATTGCTGGGTCATAAGATAGTCCTATTTTAATTTTTGAGGATCCTCCATGTTTTACATAGTGGCTGCACCAATTTGCAATCCCACCAACAGCGCACGAGGGTTCCCTTTTCTCCAAATCCTCACCAACACTTGTTCATTTATTGATGATAGCCATTCTGACAGGAGTGAGGTGATATATCATTGTGGTTTCAGTTTGCATTTCTCTGAATATTCGTGACATTGAGCATCTCTTCACATCTATTGACCATCTTTGGATGAGTCCTCTTTGGGGAAATGGCTATTTAGGTTATCCACCCATTTATTTTTTTTTTATTGGTTTGTTAGGTGTTTTTTGTTTTGGTATTGAATTGCATGAGTTCTTTATAAGTTTTGCTTATTAAGCCCTTTTCAGATGTACTATTGGTGAATATCTTCTCTCAGTAGAATGTATTTTCAGAGTTTTGGGATGGTTTCCTTTGCCGTGCAAAACCTTTTTAGTTTATGTAGTCTCATTTGTTTACTTTTCCTTTTGTTTCCCTGCCTGAGGAGATGTATCAGAAAAAAATAAAACTAAGAGCAATGTCAGAGACTTTATTCCTTATGTTTTCTTCTAGGAGTTTTGTTCAGGTCTTACATTTAAGTCTTTAATTCATTTTGAGTTTTTTCTTGTATATGGTATAAGAAGGTAGTCTAGTTTCATTTTTTTGAATGTTAAGATTTATACGTGCTTTTGCATGTATAAGTAATGTTTTTATTTTTAAAAAGTATTCTACTGTATGAATGTGCTTCACTCTCCACCTATTCATTACAAAAACAAACAAACAAACAAACAAACAAAAAACACACCAAGAAAATCCCCTGACCTTCACTCTGTTTTAGTTGTTTCTCTTATATGGATGTACTATGTCCTATAATTGCTGCATCTGAGTATTTTTATGCCTATACTACATGGTGAAAGCAAGTATGACATAATGCATTTATCTGGAATAAGTATATCTAAATTTGAACTCTGATTCTCTAATTTTAAGTACCTCTATGATCCCAGACAAATAGTATAAACCCTCTGTATCTCAGACTTTCTAACTTTAAAATTAATATAATAAGCACATCATTGAGTAATTAATCACAAAAATTACCAAATTAAAAACATAGAAAACAATTAAATAGCATGACACATATAATGACTCAAAATATTAACTATGTTATTTTATTGTACTTACTGTCTACATGCCTTTCCATAACACTATTTTCTAAGCATGCAATGCTCAGGGACCACTGTTCTTATATAACTAGAATAGGTAGGTGCCAAGATGTATTTGTTAAAGAAAAGAATTGAATGTATTATTATAAAGCACACTAGGTTAGAAATTATGGCAACTCAGCATGTATTGCTCATTATCCACTGTTGAGAAGAGAATGTATCCTAACTTGTGACAGTGCAATTGTCTCTCTAGACTCATTCTCCAGTTCTGTGTTGTGGTTGTAGAAGTCCCTGAGGTTTTTGATTTAGCACACATTACCCATCTGACACTATGTTTCCTAACTTACCTTTCAGCAGTTGAGGCTTTATGACTAGGTAATTACCAAATGAATAGGACGAATTGGGAATTACCACTTCTGTATGTTTTCTGTATAAGGAGATTGCTTGATCCCCACTTCTGCTTTCCCAGTCTCATGGGTTGAAATGCTGTTAGGGTCCTTTCAACCACTTTAACTTTGTAGATGAGGTCAGAACCTTAGGGGAGGACAGAGTAACAAAAAAGAAGGCAAACAGGCCTCTCTGGATGACCACTTAGAGCAGATTTTCCTGGGCAATTTGTACTGTTTACATACCTTTGAACTGTTAAGGGTGTGTGTGTGTCTGTGTATTTGTGTGTGTGTGTGTGTGTGTGTGTGTGTGTGTGTGTGAGAGAGAGAGAGAGAGAGACAGACAGACAGACAGACAAGACAGAGAGAGACAGACAGAGAGAGAGAGAGAGAGAGAGAGAGAGAGAGAGAGATCTATTTTGGTGGAGTCATTTTTTGTGTCATTTTGAAAGCAGGTTAAAACTCAGCCTAAAATAATATACTAGTTCAAGAAGAAAGAAATATAAATGGCCAGAAGAATCACAAAGAACTCTGAGTAAATACACTATAGATTCAGTTTTCAGGACTCTGAGACTGATGCTGTAAGATTGGGCCACCACAACATTACTGCCTTCTCTACAATCAGAAAATTACCTCTGGCATTGAAAACTTGCTACTACAACTCCTAGTTTCAGATCCATGAACAGGCACTATAACCAGGAAGCACTTCTAATGCTGTAATCAGGAAACATTCATGATCAAGAAGCTATTACTATCAAGAAGTTGACAATGAAAAATCAAATGTCTTCATATATTTTTCCAGCCGAAACTGATTAATTAGCAGAGTGTGGCCTCTGCCTCACTCTGCATTCTAAATACTACTGTAATGTCCCTGATAGTGAACCCTTAATTATCCATAACTCTTGCTGCAAAGGTATCTGCAGAATTCTGTGTTTATGTTTCCAGCCTCTGCAATACAAGAAGTTCCCTGACATTGAAAGGAGTTTGGAAAAAAAAACGTTGAGCACCACTTACCCTCAGTTCCCTGCATAGGATGTGTCTTGATTTTACATCTTTTTAAATTGTCATCTTGGAAAGTTCACTCAACTCTCTGATACTAAGGGATAACTTGGTTTGCATAAAGTAATAATAGTACCAATGCAGTGGGTAATTATTGCATATGAGTAATTTAAATGAAATCACATGATAGACAGGAAACAGGAACTGAGAATACTCTATTAGAAGTTACCAGGACTACAGCGTTCACAATATGTATATGGTACATTCTGTGTATGTTTCTAATACTTACAGACTCTTACCAATTTCTTCTCTCCCTTCCCTCATTTTAATCAATCCTTCCTAGTACTGATATTTCCTTCCTTTCACGTTTCTGATCACGTGGGATTTTGGTCAGTCTGGGATTTCATCCTTTAAGGAGCTAAGCCTTTGTCATTCCAGATGCCATGCACATGTAGAGTTATTATAACTAGATAAATACATATCTCTTTTATCTACTAGGAATTCATTATCATGAGAGTTTCCACATCATAAGCAAGTCATTTGAAATTGTGACTACTCGACCTCTATTGTGGTCCTCATGTTCACACACATGTATTTTCCATTCCATCACCGGTGCCCTAGTTAAACTCTAATTTTGTACTGTTATAACTATCTAAATGTGCTTACCATCACATTGAGAGAGTTGTAATTTCAGTAAAACAAAATGAATTGCAATGGGCTCTTTATGAAACTCCTTTTGTTTTTAATTATTTTTTTATGCCAAAGGCAAAGGTTCAACAGAGATTTCTGACAGGGAGGTGTCATTTCAAATGGCATTTCCAACTAATTACATGGACTTTGAAACAGTTTACAATGGTACCATCATTCATAAAATTTAAGCTACCCATACCCCTACACACACACACACACACACACACACACACACACACACAATTTTTTACTGCAGCCAAAATGATTTTTATTACACTACGATCTCCATTTAATGTGATAAGTCTTTTGATGCCTTTTGTTTCTGTTTATTAGTAACTGAACACAGAAATTGTAAACAAACTCTCTGTTTCATCCTTTTACCTATCAGTTTTCACTGACATCAATCTTATCATGATTTTTAAAATGCTTTGTAGTCATATTAAATAAAAAGGAATTGCAGGACTATGTAATTGGGAGAGTCCTGAATTAAGCAGAGGACTTTATCATCCTGTTCTATGTTATCTTCTCTGGGTACAGCTCCCACACAAGAGTGTGTTACTCCTGTGTATCAACCACACACCCTGCAACTTTTTTTCTAGAATTTCCTCTTCTAAAACCATCCAATATAACGTTGTCAGCAGAATCTTCCAAAGTTTCAGAGCTGATCATGTCATTCTCCCACTCTATCTACAATAGTCTATGACACATTTTTTTGCCACAGAATAAAATTCTAACTTCTGGTTCTGACATTAAAGAACGTGTATAACCTTGCCACTGACTTCTCTGTGCAGTATATTTTCCATTATAATCCCTTTTCCCCAATGTTATATTCAAGGTAGACCTCACATTAAGCATGATTCCTTGGATCATATCCTTTGTTTACTTTTTTCCTCTGGCTGGAATATCATTTAATTTTCTCTGTATGTTGAAAGTTCATTCTACTTCATTCTGTTGAAGTATTAGCCTGGTCTGTAATCTTAATTACAAAATATAAAAGTTGCTTAAAAAAGATTAAAACTTTAAAAATGGGTAGGGGGAGATCAAACAATGCAAAGGAATAATTTATTATTTCATGCAACTAAAAAATGTAGCAGTTTTTTGTTGTTATTGTTTAGCAATATCTGCCTCCAGATATTCAAACAATGTTAGCAGATAAAACCTCTTTGTGCCAATCTTTTTTTTTTCCCTTTTTTTTTTTTCTAAAATACTTTTATTCTCATAGGAGCTCTGTCCATGTAATGAATCTGATAGTTACAGATTAATTGTCTTATCAGTGAGAGGGTGATTATTTTCTCAGAAGCTAGAATTGGATCTTATTGGTTTAACTTGAGTCATGTGCTCATCTTAAAACAATGAATATGCTCACAAAATTAGACACTGATTAGTTTGGGCTCGGCCCTAGAGCCAGAAAGTGGCATAAGGGAAGAGGACAGTGACTCCTACAAAGACCACATGAACTGAGTGGCTTAGAGATGATTCCTCAAAACAGAACCAGAACGTTATTACTAGAAGGGAGAATATACACTAGGCAAAAGGCAGATTCCATGACAATGGAATTCCATGACTTTTTTTTATATCACTCAGGAGAAACAATTTCTTTATATCCCTTAAGACTGTATTCACCCAGGTAGTTCATCCCATTCTACTGCTGTTATAGTATATAATACACATTCATGTTATCTCTTAGGATGAAAGTTCCTTTTGGACTTACAGCTTTTAAAAAAATATTGTTCGTAGCACTTGTGTAATCTTTTATCCAAACACTCAGTACATACTTACTTATTACATAGTATTTTATTAATTTAAAGTTTCTCTAATACTTTTGTTCCCTAACAATGAAGAATTAAAACTAATTATTATTTTGTAAATTACTATTCAAATCACTAATGTAAAGAGTGCAGTACCGTGTTGACCTTCAGATATTTAGGGCAGAGAAACCTAAGAGGTCCTTGACTTTCTTCTTTCCCAGCAGAAGTTAGTTACTTCCAGGCTTTAAGGAAGATCCAGCAATAATTGTATGTTGAATGAATGAGGGAAGAATCATTAACCTTACCATGAATAGTGGGATTTTATTTAATATTAGAGCTAGGGAGAAGAGTGACGACTTGTGATTATGTGAGGCATTCAGGGAACATTATGCTAAAATGGTAGGTGGTATGAGACACAGTGAAAAAAGAATGACTTACTTGCAAGAAAGAGTGTAAGAGTATAGGTTTATGGTAGAGGATGTACCTAGGGTCTTCTTGGTTTCCCTTGGGGTAATTATGGACAGTGCTCCTGTTACTCATAAAGGTGCTCTGGTTTTCAATAACAATTTATGGTCAGTCTATCTGTGCAGCACCACAGAATCCACAAGTCACAATGACTCCTTTTGTACCAGACAGTTCCAACTTTTAAAAAGATGAGATAATATTTGACCTATAAGAGCCTATATGAGCCAATTCTCTAATTCATGTGTGAGAATCCTGAGAGTTTGTATAAAACTATACGTTTTTACTTAGTTTTGAGCACTCTTTGATGGATGGGCTATTTAATCGCTGTTGTTTAGTGTTGGGACTTTTAAAACTCATTTTTTTTATAATGCAGATATAAATTTATTTCCAAAAAAGAGTTATTCTTTATATTTTATATCATTACCTGTATCAATCTGTCTATGTATTTGTTCTAATTTATAAGACTTCTTTCTCTATTTTCAAATGAAATACTAGGTCTATAAACTGCCAATTTAAGTGAAAATACTAATATTTATCTTTTAAACTCTATTTGCAAGTCTTAAAGGAAATGGATGAAAGATATTATTCTATGTGATGCTTTGGTTGAAAATGTTAATGTGAAAATTATTGTAGATAATCTAAAATGCTTTGTAAACTATGATTTCAGCTGACTTTTTTTGAGGGAACTGAGAACAAAGAAAAGGCCTCAGGATATTGATACACCATTCTGCAAGTTGCTCTTATTTAATCAGATGGCATCTGAAGTGAAAGGATCCTTCTTCTACTTTCAGAGTATTCAGAGCAAAAGCAGAATGTTTGTCACAATATTTGCTGAAACATGCCGTCATAAAAATGTGAAATATATAATGTGAAATGGGCTTGACTAAAAGATAAATCTCTAAGTGGAAATTGTTTTCAAAATCTTAGTGAAGGCACATGAATCATTAAAGTCTAAGAATTAATCAAATCATTTTATTTTCAACATATCTGATTTAATGAGGGTTTTACTGATCACGTTAATTATTATTAAGGAAACATAGTCTATCAAAGGTCCTTTATATGAAAGCAGAATCAAGTGATTCTGAATCCCAGGATTTTCAACATTCTTAATGAATAAAGATGGTAAAAAAAATTGGGCTGAGCTTGATGTAACTGCAGCTGAGCTGGACTGCTAATGCCTACATGTAGTTTTATATAAAAATGAATTAGTCAGACTTTAAGAAAATAATTAATGTTAGATTATATTCAGCTGGAGTCACGAGTCCAGAGAATATTCCTGAGTATGGAAGAACAGATTTTCTGGAAGGGAAAATAACCTTCTATTCTTAATTGCTCTGAAAAGTCACCAGTAATGGGCCAAGAAAACTAAGGCTTTAATCTAAAGGTAGTAAAGCTATTTTACTAACTTTGTACTTGAAGACAATTTGGCCTACCCTTTGAAGTTGGGGAGACGAAGCATATCCATGACTGTAGATGAGATTCCGTGACCCTGGGACTTAAGGAAGTATCAAAGCTGAGTGACAATCCTATGAGTGGTTGGTTCTCATGAGGTAGTTTTAAGTTATTCCCCATGTGACAGTTAACTTTCATTATTCTTGAACTTTCAGTAAAACTCATTGTTAGTTACTGTGGTGTCTCTGTTAGACTGTGATAGATTGAAAAGAAGGACCTGTCTGACAACAGGTTTGTAGCTAGGGGGAGTTCCTTTTTACCTGCCCCAAATGCAGCTGTGAGCCATTCCTCAGGGCAGCACTGTGATATCCTACCAGGCAAGATGGCAGGTAGCAAGGAGGTTATAGCAATAACAGCAGAGGAGCTTGATCCTGACTTTCTCTGGATGACACCATGTGATTGTCTCAGAAATTACTGAGAAACTCTCTGAGGAGTGTTAATCCTGGAAAGAAAGAAAGAGGGAGGGAGGGAGGGACGGAGGGAGGGAGGGGGGTGGAGAGAGAGAGAGAGATCCATGAACTTGTGTTTGAAGGAAAAAAGATTAAATCTCTTTCTAGTCATAAACAATGAAATAAAGAAGATAAATAATTTAGGTTTTATTAATAACAGTGATCTTGGTGTACATTTTTATTTTGGAAACTGAGTCCTATCCCAATGTGTCTAAAAGTATGCTCTCTAATGTAGTGTCCCATAGCATTAAAAAAGCTGGTTAATATGTGGATGCATAATAGAAATGAAGCTTTTTCATCTCATTCAGAAGATCAGTGCAAAGCCATTATATGGTGCTCTCCCATCAGAGGATAAAAGATGAGCTCTTCCTGCTGAGATGCAAGCCTTTGACTCTGAACAACTGAAAGAAACCCTCTATCACTACTGGGCTATTAGGAGTAGCTCTCCACAGGGACCTTTAGAAGGATGACACTCTTCAGCCAGGCTTTGGAACAGTTTTATGCATTGTTAAAGAAACATAGGTATTAAAGATTAAGCTAGTGTTAAAAAAAAAAGAAAAAGAAAGAAAGAAAGGAAAAGAAAAAGCAAATTATATGTCTGCCATGGAAAATTTAAGATTAGAGGAGTTCTTTTTCTTCTATGTGTACTTTTTTTCAGAGACATTCAGTGTTGCCTATTGCACTGGGCATTTTATACTGAGGCCCTATGTGGCCGTACTTGGGCATAAAGTGCTAAAACTTTTCACCTTGTAATGTTTGGTATGGGGTGTTCTAGCATTCTGTGCTTTGAAAACCTGGAGGAGACCATTGGTGATGAAATAAGACAATAAAGTACCAAGACACCGTGAAGCAATGTTATCTGAAAGTTTAAAATTGTGATCAGGTGATTTTTACATTTGTGAGAAATATTTCTCTTAAAAAAATAACTGAGAAAAATAATACAAACAAAGCCAGGTCCAAGTGGAGTCCAAGCTTCCAGAGGAAAAGCCTTGCAGATCTCACTCCTTGGGACTTTGGAATGTTTGAACTGGGCAAAATAACCTATGGAATGAGCCACACCAACATTGTCTTACAAACAACTATTTTTAAAGCTACCAGGAAAGCAAACCTCCTGACCACAAGTACAGATGTGGAAAGGGGACTCTTTAGAATGAGTAACCAGCCATGTATAGCTAGAGTACGTTAGCTTGTTAGCTCCAGTAGAAATTTCTTCCTTAGCTCATTAGCACCAATAGAAATTCTTCCATTCTCTTCATGTAATTATTTCCTTCCTTTTCTCATAAAATACCTTTGCTTTCACTCCATAACCAGAACATTATTTTGGTTTCTGCCTGAATCAACACTTACCAGAATTTCAATTCTTTATGATCTCTGCCCTTGCTTTTCATTACTTTCAATATTTTGTACCAATCCCCTCTGGCCTGCAAAGTTTCTGTTGATAAATCAGTTGACAGTCTTATGGGAGCTTACATGTAGATAACTCACCACTTTTCTCTTGCTGCTTTTAAGATTCTCTCTTGGTCTTTAACCTTTGGCTTTTTAATTATGATGTGTCTTGCCTCTTTGGGTTCATCTTGTTAGGGACTCTGCATCTCCGGAACTTATATCTCTATTTCCTTCACCAGGTTAGGAAAGTTATATATTTAAACACTTTTTCAATTTCTTGCTCTCTCTCTTCTCCTTCTTGTACCCTATGATGTGAATGTTGATACACATAAGATTGTCCCAGAGGCCCCTTAAACGCTCCTCATTTTTTTGGATTATTATTATTTTTTATATTTTTGCTGTTCCGATTGGGTGTTTTCTGCTACCTTATCTTCTAGGTTACTGATTCTGTCCTCTGGTTCATCTAATATATTACTGTTGATCCCCTCTAATGTATTCTTCATTGCAGTCATTATGTTCTTCATTTTGTCTGTTTTTTTTTTTGTGTGTGTGTGTGTGTGGGGGTTTATTTATTTGTTTGTTTGTTTTTTACTGTTTTCTACCTCCATTTTTATGTTTCCTATTTCTTGTTGAAGTTCTAACTGAACTCTGTATCTAGTTGATTGGTTGTCTCCATTTTGTTTGGTTCTTTTTCTGGAGCTTTTTGTTTGGGATATATTTATTTGTCTCCCTATTTTAGCTGTCTCCACGTATTTGTTACTATGCATTAGGTAACAACTATGGTTCCCATTTTTAGTAGAGTGACCTTGTGTGGTAGGTGTGCTATGGCACAGTATTCCTGCTCACATGAGCTGGGTGCTCCAGATGTGTCTCTTCTGTGGGTCGTGTGTGCCCTCCTGTTGTAGTTGAGCCATGGTTTCTGTTTGCACATCAATGAGACGGATTAACCATTGGGCTCACTAGTTGTGAGGACTGGCCATGACTACAGTGGAGAAGCTGTTGTGCAGGGGCTGACACTATGCAGCAGGATTTGCTTTAGCAGGGATCTGGTGCCTACTGAGTCTGCCCTTTGTGTATGTTGCTTGTGGGGTTGGTTGTGTACTGCTCTGTTATGGTCTGAAGCTGGCCACTGGGTGTGTTGGTTCTGGGGCATCTTGGGAAGTGTTCAATTGACAGGCCAATGTTAGCTGCTGACTATGCCATGCCCAGGGCCACGTGGTATGATCTATAAAGTTTTCCTCAGATATCAGCCACCAGTGCTGGGCTTGGAGTTGCCTGGAGAGGCCATGCCACAAAATGAAGCTAGCTGTCACTAATGCCCGCTTTGGGGTATGGGCATGCTAAGGCCAGTTGATGCTTTTTGGGGGGTTGTGAACCTTTGAGAGATTTTAGGAAAGTCCAAAGCATGAGCCAAGACAGGTCATTTGTATGGAAAAGCCACTGGAAGCAACTTGGATGGGCCTGAAAATAAATTGGGTTGGGTAGGATTTCAGTGAATCCCCAGGATTGTATAGACCAGTGGTATTAGCTAGTTTGATAGAGAGTCAAATATGGTGTCTGCCTGCATCTACACACTGGTGGGGTTGGGGGGGGGGGGGGGACAAATTAAAGGAACAATGGCTTCTGCCAGCACTTCAGTCTAGGATAAAGCTGCCTCTCCATTCTCACTCTAAAACCAGACACTTTATTCCTCCTCGTATGTCTCTGGAGCTTTTCGAGTTGCTGCCCCAGAGCTAGAGCTCAGAGCAAATGATACCATCAACAAATGAGTCCGTGTGCAGGCTCTTTAAGAGGAGCACCTGGGACTCCAGCAGACCTCCTCATTCAGCCACAATCTCCACTGGTTTTTATAGCTAGAAGTTCTGGAGACTTCCCTTCCCAGCACTGGAACCCTGGGCTGGGGAGCTTTGTGTGGGGCTGGGAACCTTTTCCTCCTCAGGGAAGACATCCACAGCAGAGATACCGCTCCTGATTTTTAACCACTATATGTGGGTGTGGAAACATCCCATTCTGATTCTCGACCCCTCCTATCAGTTTGGAGGTGGCTTCTTCTGTATGTCCTTAGAGGTAGGACTTCTTTTCAGCTATACTTTAGGCAATTCTCAATGATTGTTGTTCTATAGTTTAGGTGTAATTTTAATGTGGTCATGAGAGGATGCAAGCGTGCGTTTACTTACTCTGCCATCTTGACTGGAACTCAAATAAATTTCTTATCATTGAAACCTTCAATGGATCACCTATGTTAGACTCACTTGTGATACCCAATCTTTAGCCAGTAATAAACTCTTCCTTCCTTTATATTCTAATTATTTTCTTACTCCCCAAATCTACCATTGAGACAATATAGCATAAGATGTGGCATTCACCAAATTGTTAAAGGTTAGTGGAAGAATTTGACACTTTGTGGAACAAGCTCAATATAAAGATTTCTGTCTAATAGGACCTGCAGCTACCTCATTTTATTTATTTATTTATTTATTTATTTATTTATTTATTTATTTATTTATCAATCAATCAATACCACTGGGACTTTGTTTAGTATATAGAAAAGAATGAAGAATGATTATACTCCACTTTTGTTACTGAGGCATTTCTTAATCTTTCTAGTCAAAACTCTGTATTATAGCATTAAGGGAATGAGTAACCATTTGCTAAGAAACACACACACGCACGCACACACACACACACACACATACACAAATACAAAACAAAATAAAACAAAGAAAGCAAAACAAACAAAAAAAGCAACAACAACAAAAACAGTATCCACATTTCTGGGCTTGAAATATCATACAAAACCTTTACAATTTCTTGATAGTGTGCCTACAATCTGATAAAATCAACTCAACTTATATCTTTAAAAGACAGTTTTCCAGTTTTTAAAATGCTGATTAATCAGGAAACTTAACACTTTGTTATTTAAAAAAAAAAAAAAATAGATGGAAAAAATTAAAACCTGTCTTAAAATGGTGCTTTGCCCTGACTGACTCTCTTAACACATCCGGAGAATAGTCCCTTGCTGATATCCTTTGTTGTTGCTGTTCATCACATTTGGGACATCAGCAGAGTTGAAGTTGCCTTTTAACACATTTTAGAAGTCACTTATGCTTCATTTTTCTCACTGTCAGTCTCAAGTCTTTGACACTGAAAGATGTGGCTTATCTTTCTCTGTTTTTCCCTGCACACTCATGTAAGATCTTCTCACTTCCTGACTGGCTAGACCATCTTGTCTTTGCCAGAGGCTCCTCAGTTTCCCTATCTGAGTAGAAACCACTAAGGACCTAATTGATTCATTCCAGTTGCTTCCAGGGAGTTGCTACCACTGCTGAAAATGTGTCTCTTTTGTCAATGATTCTGAAATATGTTGCTGGATCTTTAGTAAAAGGTACATCTACATTCGTTCACTATTGGATATTTGTATCCCAAGCAGGGGCAGCAACCATTTGGGGAGGAATGCCAGCCTTCTCCAAGCTGAGGAGATTTGAAACCAGGATTGTTTCCACTAACCTGAAGTGAGACTTCAGCTTAATCATGAAGAATATCAGTAAGTACCTTTTTATTTGTTTTAAATGTATAAACTCATAGCATGTTAGAGCAGTAAATGACTAGAGAGAAAGAACCTAATTATCTGTATTTATCAATAAGAAAACTAAAGCAAGTTTCATCTTGTTCATCCTGTTAATAAGCTCCTCTGACTACTGTATATTGCCTCCTCTCTGTGAAGGGGAACTTTAAGGATTTCACCACATATCTATACGAAGAATGGAATATTGAATATGTTTAATGATGAGAATTAAAATGAGCCTCATTGAGATCTCTAAAAATTACTGATAATTTAACATGATCATTTCATGGTAGAAGTAAACATGGTGGGCATGAAGGGGAGAAGAATTATACAGTTTTTATAAGCCTATAATGTGTAGGAAGAAGCATGTTCAATAATATTTAGTTTGTTCACTTTGATTAGAACTCATTTAAAATTACGATTCCAATTGGTTTATAACTTCAACAGTTATTTATTTAGCAAATTCTATGTGCCAAGCACAATCTGGCCTTCAGAATATAGAGCACACTTGCTCCCAAGGAGCCTATATTCTAAAGGGAAACACACACATGAACACACAGACAGATACATATTCAAACACACATGCAAGAGTGTATATACACACATCCTTTAAAAAGCAAACAAGCAACAGTTCTAAGGTATTATATAGTTCTTTGCCATTTGTATAAGATTTAATCATTCAGGATTGATACTTTTTTAAAAGTTATTTTAAAGTGTCTAGTATATAGGTAGGAAGACTCCAGAAGTTTTCACATAATCAGCCTAAGCCAAATATAATTAGAAAGCTTCTATATTTGATTTACTTGTCATCTTTCAGTATATTTTAGAATTTTAAAAAAGTGTCTTTTTATTGAACTAAGTTGGTCCTAGTATTTATTATGTTGTAGTCCATAATTATATTTCTTGGACCTAAATAAAGACAAATTGTCAATATTTATACAAAATGTGTGGACAAATGGATGAATGAGTCAAAAACAAGTAGACAATAATAAAAGTATATGTGAGTATACAATGAATACATAAATGAGATCCTGTCAGAGATTGACATTCAATAAAATAAAATGGGAGGATATAATAGAAAAACACTGCAGTGGGTAAGGTGGAGTGAGGCCAGTAGATATGAGTTCAGGGCATTTTAGATTTGGTGGTGACCATGGTATCTCTGAGTTGGAAATGTAATTTGAGACCAGAATGATGAAAATGATTCTGCAGAGCATAAACCTGGGCTTGAGTGTTTCAGGTGAAGCATGAATTTCAAAGGTTCAAAATGGGAAAAAGCTTGCCTTGTATGAGAAAGCAATGGGCTAGTCTTGTGTAGCATTGAGAGCCATAGGAAAGTGGTTTGAGATGAGATTGGAGATTTTGTCATAGACCACAATATGGTAAAATGTGGCAGCCAAGTGCAATGGAAAGCCACAGAAGAGGTTCAGTCAGAGGAGTGCTGCTATATAATGCATGCTTTAAAAATAACACTCTGGCTGCAGTATGAAAAATAGGTTTTTACTTTTCTTTCATATGGTTAACATAAACTGGAAAGTACAGTCCTTTGAAAGTCTCTCTCTCTCTCTCTCCCTCTCTCTCTCTCTCTCTCTCTCTCTCTCTCTCTCTTTCGTTTTCCTGAGCAATTTTTTGGAAACTCCAATGCAATAGAAGCATCTTGTAGACTCACAAGAGGTTATATAGTCTATGGACTTAAATTACTTTTTATGGCACAGGATAGTCAATAGAATAATAGAGAATTGTAGAAAATTTAGTTCAGTTTGATTTACCACAAAGATACCAGTGAAATTCAGTGAAGGAAAAATGGCATTTTTCAATAAATAGTGCAGGAGTAATTTGACTTTTCTTTGGAAAAACCTGAATATTAATTCTTTTCCTGCAATGTGCTTTATGATGACTTAGCTGGAGGTTGCACTAGTGCATATGTGTGTAAAAAATGCATTGAAATTACACACTTATGAGTAGCACACGTTTCTATACATATCTGATCCTTCAATAAAAAGTAAACAGACAAATTCATTTGAATTTTCACTTCCTCAAATTGCAAATTAATACATATTTTGAACAATCCTAACTGGATTCCAAAGTCATGTAACAGAATGGACTATAATAGCTGAAAAACAAAGTGGAGCAATACCAGTCCCATTTAAAATAAAGTATATTCTGATCTATTGTCATGTAAAAAAACAAAACAAAATAAAACACATACACACACCAAAAAACTCCCCAAACAAACACAAGAGAAAAAACTGTGAATTTTCTGAGATGAGACCAGTGTGTTATCAGAATTAATTAACTAGTATTTGCCCTGAATAGGTGAGTAAATTTCAGGATCCAGGGTCACTGGCATATTAAGCAATGTATGGTTGGAAGAACAGCCACCAGTAGGAAGAGAGATGGCAGAAAAGCTTGGTTATAAAAAAATCCACAAAAGCTAAAGAAAGAATAGTACAGAAATATTCAAGATTATCCAGCATCACTGGTTAATACAAGCACAGCATATTAAATTCTTTATTTGACATTTCTAATTCTTTTTCCCTTTATTTCCTAAGTACCAAATTAGTAATCTTCCAATCTTTAAAAGCAGATGCTACCATTAAGGCTGTATTTCACACTGAGTTTTTTCTCCATCTCCATGCTAGTTCACACTTATTTCCTTCAGAAATCATGGATATATACCATATGGTCCTGGTGATTTATTGGACTTGAATTACTCTACTTGCTCTATAACTTTCTCATTTTAAACGTCAATCTTTGTCAAGGGCACCATCTGATACAATATGAAAACTGCCTCAGGAATAGAATTTTTCCCAAAGTTCTCTCAAGTGTTCTAATATGAAAACCATTTCCTTTCTTTCCTAGTCTATTAGCAATCTTTACAATTCACCTTAAGGATTTAAAGCTCTCATTATGTGATTTTTTGTTAGTTTTTTTTCTTCTTAATGTACATATTTTCCAACTTTTCTTGGACTTTTTGTATTTCTTATTGCACTTTACCAGATTTGGCCAACTTCTGCTGAACTTTTACCATTGTTTAATTTAAATAAAATATGTACAATGCTGCATCTAATCCTTAGGAATTTTGAAATATAATACAAATAATAAATCAAGTAATAATAGAATCACAATCCGCATTCTCTAAGTTAAATTGATTTTTACCTAAGGACAGTTTTCTAAGGTCCTAAATATTTTCCAGTTATTTCTTCAAGGCTAAGCTAACTTTTCACCTGTTGCAACATATAAGCCACCTAAATTAAAGTGGACCCATGTAATCTAAGTGAAGTTATTTATATATTTGATTTCATAAGTATTTTAATAAGCTCTGTCCTGAAATTCACATGTAACTTTTTTTAGGTGTCTTCATTTTATACAGAAGAAAAAGCATTTCCTATTTATTCATCATCCATGTAAATAAAGTGTATTTTTATTCATTGCATTCAAAATTATTGTTTCAGCATTGATTAGATATATTGCTTCTTCTCAAGTGACTTACATATATTCTGTATACATTTAAAGTTTTTCTTTTTTTTGTTTGTTTTTTTGTTTTGTTTTTTTAAAGCCTGCACATATTTATTTTATGTTTAGCCATGTAAGTGTGTGAAGTGTGGGCATTGAGGATTTTAATCATGATTTGACTCCCATTCCATCCTGATGGCCTATTAAATTACTTCCTATCAGATTTCTTCTCTTTCTATTTATTTGTTTTTTTAAATTCGGCCATATATATATGGCCGAATTATATACTTAGTTCAGCCCTGCCTATAGTGTTTAGAAAAAGCTCTCATTGAATATTACACTGTGTTAGATAACCCTTTTCAGAAACATATGGATGAAATTCAAGAGTGACTTTTACTCTTCTTGAAGCCAACAAAAACAAACCTTAAAGTTTTCCTAACTCCTAAAAGATTCAGCTTTTTCTCTTTCAATTGCCAGCTCTAAAAAGAAGCATTACTAACTTTTGTGCTACAGGTTTTTGTGCATTATCCCACTTCTTCCAAATTTTAAGGGAAAACACATTTGGAATGTGTATTGGTGCCAAATGAGTCTTTGCCTCAGAAGCCTGAGCACATTTATCTCTTTGGAAGTTAGCTTACTTGAGACCCGTCATCTGATGGCTACTATTACCGAGTCACAGAAGGGTAAATACTGCATAATTATATGTATACGAGATATGTGAAATAGTCAGGCACATCGAAACATAATATAAATGGTGAGTCTTTACAGTAACACCATTGATTTCTTTTTCTTTATATAAAGAGAAATGAAAAGGCCCTGAAAGATCTAAGGTAAGACACCGTTATAGTTATATTTGCCTTTGAAAATAGTACTTTGGCTACTGTGAAGGTGAAGTATTAGAAGAGCACCAAAGTGGATACACTGAAGATTTTTTAAAAATGTAAACAAATTCTAAAATGATGGTATGGGTAGTAGTAAGAATGGAGATTTAAGGAAATGAATATTGGGAGATGATAAAAAGCAAAATCGTCAGTACTTTGTGCTGGACTGGGCATGTTAGTTGAAAGAGGGTGAGGTGGTAATGATGACTCCTTGGTTTCTAGCTACAATAACAGAATGAATGAGAGTACATTGCCCAGGACAGGTAATAAAAGAGAAAGGAGGATATAGTGGGAAAGAGATTAGGGGTTCAGTCTAGATGATTTACATGTCTTGTTGAGATTTAAAGAGATATAATAGGCGTGGAATGTGTGACTTACATGTCCCCAGCAAATAGAAGCCTACCTTGCTTCCCTGATAAGTTACATCCTGTCCTATTAACTCTCTTTATTCCTTATGTGTTTTCTTTTTACATATTATATTTACTCTTAACTTACTTGTCTATATATTTGTTTTTATCATTCTCTTTTTTATTCAACTAGAATGAATTCATGAAGAGAATTAAATTACTTCCTAAAATCCAACGTTTTCTTCCCTTCTTTATCCCTTTAAATGTTTGTTGAGCTGTTACTATATTCCCAAAGTGATGCCAAGTGCTTGGGAGACAGCAGATGTAGTAGATGCAGTTCTGGCAACCACTGAGCTTCTAGGGGCCAGTGCCAGGACTAGAAATCAGGTGTTTTGCCTGTTAGCCCTCTTCCAAATGCCATACCAATTCCTAATACTAATACAGACCTGCTTTTTACAAAACCAAAACCTAGGAAAATAAATTATCTCAGCATAAGTATTGGCGGAAATAATAAAAGTAATGTGTTGGAGGCAAAGAGAAAAGGTAAGGAATTGATGAAAACAGATCTGAGACTACTGAAAGCTTCCACAATAGAGGGGAAATAGAAAATTTATATTTTATCCTTTTTGAAAAAGACTATAGATCTCTGAGACTCTGAATTCTCTGACACAGTAGGAGACCAGTTAGTCTCAGGATCCAATGCTGAAACTAAATTTGAACCAGGTTTAATCTATATCAGTGTTTAATAAAAACTATATTGCTTTTTATATTTTGTGAAGTTCTTGCATATTTAACTATTATTTTTTAGAAGGGAATGTTCCAGGAATAAATGAAAGAAAGTGGATTTTTTCTTCATTATGTTTAAAGAAAATGAACCAAGAACAACATGTAATATATAGTTTCAAGTACATGCTAATTCTGTCCCATTACTTAGTTTAGTTTCTATACTCTAAATTATATCATAAGTTATAACCTAGGTTGAAATATTTTGTCTTATTTCATTTTGTTGGTTTTGTTTGCTTTTGCATGGCTTTTGCCTCATGTGCCAACACATTCTCTGAATGAGAGGAGTTTCTGTAGAATTCACCTTATTTCTAATCTTTTAAAAAAATGTATGAGATGACCTAGAATCACACAAAACACCCAGCAGTATTTGAAATGTCTGTTTACCCAATGAAATGAAAGGCCATCACAACGTCATATGTCTGTAGTCTTCTTCTTCACCCCACCCCCTGGCTCCACATCTTGAGTTAATCAACAAGTTTCTTCTATTAATATTAACTTAATAATTACTGTTGAATCCCTGATTTTTTTATTATAGTATTCAAATAAAATAGGAAATATGAGCTGTTTCTTTGATTTGCTCTAGCTATATCAAATAATAATGAATATGCATCTCATGGAAATATTGCATCAGGAAAGGCCTTATTGTTTAGTTTGAGGGAAGGGGAAAGAGAATTTCTTCTCTATTTTTAGACAACAGAGTAGGCAGAAGCTGAATCTAATGTGGAAGAGAGCTTCACATGGATGCAAACTGGTTTATTCATCAAACTGAAGTTTTGGATGAGAGCAATAAATAAATCTATTCACCCCTCATCTTTAGAGGATACCTGTGGTGCGCTGGGAAATGACTTCAATAATTGTATCCAGACTTTCTTGCTTCAACTAGCCCATTGAATATTAGTCCCTGTGGAACTTCTGCAATTACTAACTGTCATGTGAAAATATCCATCGTTTTTCATGGAAAGAGTAGAAAAAAATATATATAGCTGACTCACTTAAACTGACAATTGATAGGCAGGTGAAAGCAAATAGAGCAGGATGTGGGCTCAGATTATGGAATCGTTTTAGGGGGTTATTAGAGCCAGGGGGAGGCATAGACTTTATAAATATTGCCCCATCACGTCTTTTTTTATAAACACATTTATCATTAAGGAGTAGGAATAATCACTAAGTACAATGCATTTATCATTGTTTACTGTAGCATTTAGGCTAAAAGTGATGGCTGCTAAAAACAAAACCCTTAAATGAGTGCCATTTTTTCCCCCAGAGGGGAATCATTACATAAAGACATATATTATATTGTTTCATTTGGCAATTGAGAACTTTGATGAAGTAAACAAAATCTCATCTCTTGTGAAATATTAATAGTTAAAAGAAACACCATATTCTGGTGATAGTTCCAGTTTCAACTGACCTATAACTATGATCTGAACCAAGGTCTCCTGGGCACCTTGTCGGTATTCCCAGTAAGTAAATCTACTCCCATAGTTGGTGAATGCATGGAGTAATTTTGATGTCTATTTTTTTTCTGTCAAAATCCTCATTTCTCATAAAAAATGTGCTAAATAAAGTTAAATTATTGGTAAAATAATTCTTGATTATTATAATAAAAAACATTATGAGAAAGAAATGTTTAATGGGAGATAGAATATATATGCAATGTGCAATACTGAAACCAGTACCATTTGACCATATTTAGGTACATATTTGTGCAATAATGAGGGAATCAGAATCACTTATTTTTTTGCGCCAAATAAGTCACCTCTTTATGAACTTTGATAAGTACTTTGATTTCTCTAGGTCTCACTGTCCTACTTGCAAAATGTAGAAGGACAGCATAGTGTAATGACCAAGAGCATAGAGTTTGGAATCAGATTGATTTTTGTCCAAATTTGACCCACCCTGTACTTTTTGTGTAGCCATGTAAGATTCCTTAATCTCTTCCTGCGTTACATTCCACATATGAAAAATAACAATAATGATAGTAATATCTTTAGGGAATGTGCTTTGTCCTTTTTAGAATCAGATATTTCAAATATCTAGGAAGTCTGATACTTCCTGATCTACACGCTCTTGTTCAAGTACAAAATCAGAAATGTTTCAATATTTCCTTTAAAAATCTTGGGAAGCTGCATATAAGAAAGAATAATTTCTAACACCCAGCTTTGTCATGGGCAAGCCACATTAGAAATAGCAGAAAAATATTGTATTCAAATATTTCTAGCATTAAAACTGGGCTTAAAATATTGTCAATTATCAAATTATTCCAAACTTAAGTTGGACATAAAATTTACCTGCTTATAAGTTTTCATAATTACAAAGACAAACTAAATTATTCAACTTGCTACTCTATCATGAATTAATAATCATTGCTATTTAATTCATTACATACTACTCACTTTTGCTAATGGCCTCACACAAAAATATGGAAAAAAGAAGGGAAATCTCTTTTCTCAAAATTCTGATATTTGTGGTTTATTAATCCTCTCTCTGTCTCTTTCTTTCTCTCTGTCTCTGTCTTTCTGTCTCAGTTTCTTCCCTTTAGTTTGGGGAAATTTTTATTTAACACCAAGTTCTAACCTATCTTGGTAGTTTATTAAAAAAAAATCATACAAATAAATTTTTCTCGGGAGTTACAGCAGATAAATACCATATGTTTTTACCAAGACTTTTGAAACATTTTTCAATTTGATTGGAAACTTAATACAGCCAGAAAAATGTAACAATGCATTTATTACAGCAGGATCACTCAGTGACAATATTTGAAAAACATTGACCTCACAAGAAAGAGCTCAGTATCTGTTGCTATCACTGAAGTTTCCTTAGTGTTACCTGTTAAGAGGCAGGTGAACTTATTGAAAAACACAGAATTTTCTTTGACCACCCAAGGAAGAGAGCCATCAGATTGAATTATAAGATGCAAACCACGCTTTAAATATCAAGGACCATATTATGTCCTCCTATTCTCATCTTGTACTTAGTAGGCTGAAAATTGCACCGATATCGCTTTGAATTGTCCACCACTTTAAAGCATCCATACTTCTCTGGCATCTGGGCTTGTAATAGTGGTAGGAAGTAAAAGTGACACAGGAAGGCAAATTCTGCCTGTACTGTCATTTGGTCTCTAATATAACTTTGTTTAAAATTTTAATTATTATTTTTGTAAAAATCAGTCTTAACTTTTAAAATCCTGATTTGGTAGGCCTCCATTTCCAAAACTTTACTTTGTATGAATTTTGAAATGTTAAATGTGTTTAAATTTTGAAGTGCTATAGTATGTGCATGTGTGTATTATTATTTTAATTATATAAAACAGGGGTTTCAGGTTAGAACACATTTTTAAACTAATTAAAGAAATATTTTAAGCTGTTTGTAGCAACAATTGCATAAATAATGTTATATTTAAATTAACAGAATATTCCTTAGAACCACATTGAGCTATAAAACAACAGAGACTTTTCGTGTATGTCAAGCAATTTTCTAGTTAAAGTGAAATTAATATTCCTTGAAAAGTAATATTTTGCTTCTTGATTTTTTACCTCATAGTTTCTCACATAATTACTGCTATTTTAAATTCCCCCTTGTTTTAGGAGTATATATTATAAGCACAGGCAAAAATTCAGATTAAATTAAAGATAAATACGTATAAGCCAACGATTCTGTTCTTACTTGTTAGTATAAAAGTATTCATGTTTTTCCACAAGTTTTGTTTCATTTTGTGTTTTTCTCTTTTGATCTTTCAGTTTGAAGACACAACAATTGTAATGGCAATGAATTGTATACATTTTTTAAAAATCAATGACAAAATCATATATTTTTATTTTTATGGCTAAATATGGCAGTTGAAAATCATAAAATAGAACTAAAGTATTTTTAAAAGCTGAAATGTATAAATTAAGTTTTCAATTTCACGTTATCTTACACACACTATTAGATGTTTACCTTTAATTCAGCTTGTCTTTATCCTAATTACATTAGATTTAGTTAATTAAACTAAATATTTATATAATAAATGTTCTAAAATAACCATTATATGAAAAGGGAAAAGCATCCCACAGCAACTATTTTTTAAATATCTCCAAAGCTCATCATAGTTCCTGCCATATTAGACACTCAACATGGTTTGATTTTAGAATTATAATCGTTTTCTTAAGTGAAAATAAATATATTTTGTTATGATGGAATTTAGTAAAAGCTGCTTCTTTCCCAATATTGTATGATTAAAAACTAATAGGGAAACAAGAAAGGAATGGCTAGGATTTCAGACTTTGCTTACTTTATTTCCCCCAAAATTTGACTGGGTCTTATATTAATTTTTGCTCCAAAAGATGCATTAAGGCTTATTTTCAGGGGATGTCTTATTTTTTCATGTACAACAATCTACATTTATTCATGTACAGCCATATCATCTTCTTTTGGAACATCATCATAACTCTCTAAACCCCGAATTCCAGCTTGAATTTCTTGCAACTCCATTTCCTGTAGAACGATTGGCTCCAATCTCTCATGTCCAGCAATAGAGCTCTCCTTAAATGAGCACTTCTTATCCATGTAGCCTGCTCGTAGTGCATTGGCAACACAGGCTGTCCATGATTTTATCCCATGAATTCTTCACTCAAGTCACGACCTCTTGCAGGTTAGGCTTCACAAAGTTTCCACGCTGATTTCTCTCCATTCTGTTTTCAATGTAGTCATTGATTTCCATGTGCAAATGGTCCTTGAATGGCTTGTTTATTGCAATATCAAGAGTCTGGAGATAGTCAGTCATTCCTGCAGGAATCATACTTTGATCTATTCTTCTCTCTGCAAGGAAGTTGCTCATGTCTTTAGCGTGGTGAGTGTTGGCTGAATCCCAGACTAGCAGACCGCTTTGGCTACCTTGCAAAACAAGTGGCAGCATTAAATCGACCCACTTCCTTATAACTGCTTGTGTGCGCCAGGTTTTTTCAGTTTCAAGAACATAAATGCCTGAAACACGTTCAACCTTATCTTTCTTGCCCTTAGTGATGATTAAAGGTGGGGCTTTCTTTCCATACAGACGAATTACCAAAATACAGGTAACACATGCACATCCAGTGGAGGGAATGTAGATTGACAAGGCACCCCTCTGATCAATTATCATTTGAGATCCTTCGCCCATAAAAACTGCAGTTTCATCCATAGCAATCATGTTGGAGAGTTGGTATTTAGAAAAGTCGATGCCATCAATAAATGCAAGTGCACATTTAATAACTTCAGTCTCTTCCAGCTTGAACAGTATTGTCGATCTTAGAGACAGTTCATATCACTGAAGGAAGCCATCCAGCCAGTGTTGTGATGCTTTGAATTCTTCTGGGGATGTTTCTAACTGTGGTGCCATTGCAAGGGCAAATGCTTGAATATCAGCCCTGCGCACAACTAAAGCCATTGCTCTCCTGTCAGCAATCCATTCACAGATGATGTCTTCCAGCTCAGGAAATAATGGTTGCCGACCTGATCCACACTTGCGCTTCTTAGCATTTCCCTTGTCCACCTGTTGACTGAGGTTATCATACTCTGCTCGCCATTTCAGACCATTTGGAGATCCAAATTCTTCTCTTTGCAGAAAGCCGTAACATTCTTGCCCTGGGAGTCCTCCACGATTCCTTTCTTGTACTCGATGGAATAGCTCTTTCTTTTAGCACTCATCTTGTCTGGGGGTCAAAATATTATTCCCTTTCCATCTACCATTAAATCAAGTGTTAATTGAGGACTTACGAGACAGGAGTGGCAACAAAAATGATGACAGTTAAGAATGATGGTCCACACAAAAGCGGTAAAAAATTGCTGGCGCCAAAATTCAGAAAACGTTTCTTTATTTCACACGAGTGCGTTAAGTACATCCGTTACAACACACACCGTATTCAATTATGAAGATTCCTATTAGACACAACCACATCCATTCATTATCAAGTGTGCACGTTATTCATGCATTGTGTCTGTACTCAGATTGGTCATTCATCAATAAGTCTGTATTTCATCTGTTTACATAGGCGTTTACCCCTCTTCCAAAGACGCCTGCTTGGATATTTACAAATACTTAATTATAAATTATATTATCATTTATTTTAAGTATTAATGTCAATAATACTAATATTAATATTAGTATATTAATATTATTTTATAATTCAATACATCTGTCGTAAGTTGCAAAGGATGTACTAAATGCATCAGTCTGGCTGACGATCTTAACTGGGGCTTATTTTGGGGGCAGGGCTTATATTATGAGCATCCTGAAAAATTATGCTAGGGCTTATTTTCCAGTTAGGTCTTATTTGGGGGGAAATACGGTAGTTTCATAGATCAGTTCTTTTATTTAGTGATTTTATAGGTTTAATTCTCCAAACTCAGCTTTCATTATAGTAGCAACTTCATAGAATTTTTATGAATATTATTGGGAAATTAATGTAAAATATTTATAACGTATAGCATATAAGAAGTATTCAATATATAATAGCTACTACTGTAATATAATTCTTGCATTATTTAGTCTTCCCATCCATGAAAATAATCTCTCTCCTTGCTATGAAGATTTTTTCTTTTATAACTCAGAAATTTTATTATTTATTTTTTTATGACCAATATATTTCTTTTATCTTATTTTTGGTTAGTGTATTATGCTTCTCATTGTGAATATAGGTTTTTATTATATTTTGGTTGATTTTGTTAAAATAAGGAAAATATATGATTTTTCACATATTTGTGTGGTAGCCATAGTCTTTTCTAAACTCACTACACACATCTGGATGTGTTTTGCATTTTGAATTTCTACTTTTTCCATCTACTCTTCTTACTTTAGTTTTATGTCTTCCATTTCAATGTTAAAACCTTTGATGACAATATTAAGTGAAATACATGTAGTGAAATGTCTTTATTCTCCTTAATGTAATGATAGTTTCTTCACTATTTCACAGTAAATTAGATATTTGCTGTTCATTTGGATGCATTTATTTAATGTTATAGAAACATTTCTGTTCCTAATTAAATTGTAATTTTAAAAAATCAGAAATACATAATTTAAGACATGAAATATTAATATTTTTCAAGTAGAAAAATACATCCATCTTCTATTGTCTTTGTACACTTTGTAACACAATAGGAAAAAACATGGTCAATATTATCGGTCAACTTTATCATCAGTATTGATTAGTGCATATTTGATTAATATGCAGAAATTTTGTTTGCTTAATCTATAGTTCAAAATCATTAACTAAATTTACTTTTTGCTATAGTATGATCTACATTATTGATCATAAACTGTGGTGCCATTCTGAAATAAAGCCCGTAACTATGATATTTTTTCTACGGTTTAAGTAGTAAGACCATATCTTAGTCCATTCAGGATGCCATAACAAATACTGTAGACTGGCTTAAGCAACAAACATTTATTTCTCACAAGTCTGGAGACTGGGATGTCTAAGATCAAACGTCAGTTGAATTTAATGTCTGGTAAGAACCCTCTCCTGGTTTGCAGATGGCCACCTTCTTGCTGTATCCCCACATGATGGAGAAAGAGAGGGTTCTGTTCTTTTCTTTTAAGGGTACTAATCCTATTATGGGGATTCCACATTCATGACCTCATCTAAACCTAATTACCTCCCAAAGACCCTATCTCCAAATACCATTGCATTGAGAATAGGGTTTCAATATTTAAATTCAACAAATTCAAATAAGAATTTGAGAGGGACACAAACATTCAGTCCATAGCAGACCTGGAGACAGCTTTCTTTGTAAAACTGGAAAATCCTTAATTGCTTATCTAAATTTATAGCCACAATCTCTAGATTATGTCAGAACTATTATGTTGTTTAAAATAAATCCATGTAGTTGGCTTTATAATAGACAAGTAGCTTTCAAAGGAGGGCATTTTGCCTCAGCTAACATTTGGTAATATCTGGAGCCAGTTTTGATCATTAACCACTGGATTGGGGAGTGTACTACTAGCGCGTTATGAGACATTGAGGCCAGGGATGCTGGTAAATAATCTACAATGCACGGGACAGCTGCCCACAATAAGGAATTATTCAGTCCAAAGTGTCCGTAGTACCATTTTGTGAAACCTCAATATAAAGAACAAACTATAATTTGAAGTGGCATTTTAACTATCTTATTTGAGGATTATGTAGAAATTTGAGACTGTTGTGACTAAATGGCATATTTGCCTTTTCTTTCATTTTTTTTGTAAGTGTAAGGATGAATCAAACGAGGATGGTCTCCATAAATTTTTAAATCTTGTGACTAGTTAAATTAAACATTCCCAGCAGCTGTATCCCTTTGTACTGTAGGGCAGGATGGGGCTCAGCCACACCTGGCTCACCAGCCATGGGTTCCATGCAGCCTCCCTCTGAAGGACAGGCCATACACATGAAATATGGACAGTCATGGATTTGACCTTTATTTATTTTATTCTGTTACCATTTTCCAGGAAACTTTTATCGAGTTTCACCTAATAATTTACATCTGTGTTTGGCTCAAGTAGAATTTCATGGCTGGAAAACATTGTAGAGCAAACATTGAATCTTATTTAAAAGGAAGCCAGAGAAGCATGTGAGGTTTGGGGAGAAGACTTCAAGTGCAGTAATGAGGTTCACAGAGAGCTGACTGTTTGAATTATATTTTACAAACAGAGGGTTAAGTGCTCAAATGATGGTACCCCAGATTCTGCATTGTGCCTCATCAGAGATGCTATGTCTATTTAAATAGAATAATTGCACACTTTGATTGGGAGTACATAAAACAATGTAAGCTTGTAAGTGTGCCATGTTTAAAATGATGACATAAAGTCAATCATGCAGATGCTTATAAATTTCTCCCATCAGATTTTGGCTGTCAAAACTAAATTCAAGCGTACTCACAGCTGGGGCATCCCTATAACAGAGATTACATTTCTTTGACAACTGAATTATGTTGAATTCAAATGTTGGTAAATGTAACTGTTATGTTTACTCCCTTTCAGAAAATAATACATTTAAAGAAAAAAAATCTTAGCAACTTACTAAATACAGTTGTCATATATCTTGGGTCTCCCAACAAGTAAATTTTTAAATATTTTATTAACATTGTCAGCTATTTTTCAGATCACATAGTGCACATAACCATAATATATGAACAAGCACAATCTGCATAATTTTTAAAAACTCATCATTTTCTCCATATGCTTATTCTATTCTTAAAAATTTTCTATTTGAAATCTATCCTTAGAAAATCCATAGTTTCTATAAATTTCAGTACATAAGAAACCTAATATTTAATTATTTAAATAGCCTACATCCTTCTTCAGTAGGAAGAAGGAAGTAGATTAATGTAAAAGGCACAACAAAAATATTTTCTCACCCTTTAATGTTAATGTGGTATATTTATGTGTGTGTATGTATATGTGTGTATAGAGGTGAGAGAGATAAGAACATCAATTTAGAAACTTTGCTCTTCCATTTATCTTGAAATTCATTAATGCTTTTCAATAAATTTTAATATATTTTCCATTAAGAGGCTGCTACTTTTAGTCATTTATCCCCAGATATGTTTTTGTTGTTGTTTCCATTTGTACATCATAATTTATTTAATTAAAATCTTGCACTAAATGGTGCTGGTATATAGATACGTAATTGTCTGTTACTTAATTGTCACGCGGGGTGTCATGCAGGAGACCCTGCTCGCTGTGCCATTTGTCACGTGGAGTGTCATGCGAGGTCTCAGCTCCCGCTCCCCACATAAGAATGCAGGATGTGGCTAGGTCAAAAAGGATCACCCATGGAGCCATAGGTAGGGGAGTCATACCACTATAGTCTCACTGGAGTCTGGATTCACAGGACGTGTGACCTGCTGTCCACTTTTCTGCCAACCGACCAACTCTCTGACTTCCCTCGACTCTCCTTCACTCCCCAACGTAGCCGTGGCAGTTATATTAGTGGCCAGTGGCTCAATGGTTACAGCTGACGGCCAACTAGCCACAGCTGACGGCCTCCTACTACCCGAGCCAGCACCTTTCCACGTGAGGCCGAGAGCCTGGAAACTGCTCTCTGGGACTTTGTCCCCACAATAATGATTTACTTCCTATCATCTTGCTAATTTCACTTACAAATGCTAAATAACTAATGAGTAGTTTATTTGTGTTTTCCTATTGGGTTAACTATAAATACTTCCTTGATATTTAAAAAATTTTGACCCCCCAAAATGGAAAATTCATATGGCTTACCCTAACATATACAAAAAACATATCATTTGACTTTCTGATGCTTAATTTTCTTTTTCTTTTTTTTTCATATTTTTTTATTGGGAAATACTGGGGAATAGTGTGTTTTTCCAGGCCCATCGGCTCCAAGTCAAGTCGTTTTCCTTCAATCTAGTTGTGGAGGACACAGCTCAGCTCCAAGTCCAGTCGCTATTTTCTGTCGGCAACCTTGTTAATAGCTTGCGCTCCAACCAATTGAGCCATCCAGCTGCCCTAAATTTGTTTCTTACTGTCTCTTTTCTACATTCTACCTATTTTACCATTCATTCAGCATAAAATATATAAACTTTTCTCCAGTTTCAATAATCTTCCCTTTTGGTATGTATAACATAGTGATAACATATCCATTTATTTTTTACTTTCAATATTGTATTTTTCATTTCCCAATTTTATGCTTTTTAAATTTTCTTGGTTATTTTTATTTGCTCCTATTTTTTTCTGTATTTTAAGCTTGTTTTTTACATCATGAAACATAAGGTTTAATTTTTATTAGCCATGAAAGATAAGGCCAATATTTGAAATTTAGGAAGATTGAAAAACTGGGCCAAAGTGCATTTAGATGATTCACATGACTGGTGAAATTAACCTTGCTATATTTATATGTGTGCAATTTATAAATAGACATGCTATTAATGATATCTCACAATGATATTAAGTAGGCTGTGATTATTTTGTCAGAAATCATGATATTAATATAGGTAACAAAACTGTTGTTTCTTGTTATCATGAAAACTTATTTAAGAATGCTTCTCCACTGTCAGTTGATTAGAGCAACGGACACCAAGGGCCTGAGTTTCAAGCTTCACCCATAACTCAGTCAGTAGAAAGCCTGAATCTGTAGACACCACTTAACCTTTCTGTGCCTCATTTGACCTTAGTGGTCTAATGAATATAAAATTATATTAACCTCAGAAAGGAGCTGAAAAAAAAAAAAAAAAACTGAGTAATTTACTCTCTTATAAAAAGGACTGGTAGGAAAAAAAAATACAGTAGATTAAAACATCTGGACAGTAATACTTAAATAAATAACATTTAATTTGGAGATATATATATATATTTTAATTTTAAGTTGAACCTTTTAAAAAAGACCTTGTAGCTTGTAAGACTTATAGCAGTAGTCAAATAATGCAAGTAAAGGGAGAAAAATTCCTGAGGCTGCTTTTAATATTGGATGTTACTGTAAACTGCCTCATTATAAGGAGTTGTTTATTTTTATGATTTGTGAATAGTGGCTTTACTTTATGGAAGTCAATATTGTTATTTCTAGCTTCCTCCATTTGATGTTTCTTAAGGTTGACTTAACAGATCTCTGGTATTTCAGCAATATTATTCCAAAGAACTTTTTGAACAAGTCACTGCTTGTTCAATGTACTGTATCTTTTCACTCTGATTTAGTCTTTCTAAGATAAATCTTTTTGATACATTACATATGAATTGCTAGGATTTATTCATCTAACATAACTGGAAATGCAACATCGAGAATATTAAGAATATCAAAAACAATTAATCTTGGGATTTTTTGATCTTCTTTAATTCTCGTCTGTATTTTCTTAGAGACAATGATAGTGGACAGCTATATTTAACTTAAGGAGGTAATACTCCCTGAGGAATTAAAATCCTTATTCTTAGCATTACATAATCAGTTCAAAGAAATAATATTTATTCGTGTGTATATTGTTTTGTTTTCCCATTTTGCTTTTGGGTAGTTTTTCATGGGCCAAAGTAAAAGGGAAATCATCCCACAGACTAACAAATTTAAGTTATTGATGTCAATTTTACATGGTATAAAGTAGAATTGTGCCAGTTTTAGCACATTTGATTAGCGAATAAAGAAAACATTAGAATTTTAATAGTATTTTCAGATGGAAGGAGCAATTCCATGTTTTTCCTTTAATTTTATATGCAATTTTTCTTATTTTATTCTGGTATACATGCATATTTCTTTTATTGTATAAATATTATATTATGATCTGTAGTCTCTATTTACATTATAAAAGACTATAATATTTTGTGGATCTGATGCACTATAGTTTCATTATTCCTTTGTTGCTGGCTATTTACACTATTTCCATTTTTCAGTATTTTTAATAACACTGCAATAAACATCTGTGGTTTTAACCACATGTTGAATTCCTAAACCCCTGTACCTCAGAATGTGACTATATTTGGAGATAGGGTCTTTAAAGAAGTAGTTAACGCTAATGAGGTCATTCAGGTGGGAACTTAACCCATTATAACTGGTGTCCTTATAAGAAGAGGAGATTGGGACACAGACACAAGCACAGAAGGAAGTCCATACGAATGCAGAGAGAGAAGCTGGCCATCTACAAGCCAAAGAGAGAGGCCTCCGAAGAAAGCAGCCCTGATGACATCTTGGTCTTGACTTCTAGCCTCCAGAACTCTGAGATAATAGTTTTCTATAATTTAAGCCATGCAGCTGGTGTTATTTTGTTATGGCAGCCCTGATAAACTAACACACTTACTTTCAAATTTAGGGGGTGTATACCTGTAAGTGGAATTTCTGGGCCATACTTTATTATATATATATATATATATATATATATATATATATATATATATATATATATTAAAGAACTTTATTATATATACTTTATTATATATATACATGTGTGTGTATATATATACACATATACATATACATATACATATATATATTCTGTGTCATATGTTAATTCTGTTTAGATTTTTGAGAAATAATTCATTCTTTTTTAAGTATTTGAACACTTATCCCACGTCAAGATTTTGAGCTATATATTTAGAAAGCAAGGTGAATGCAACTTATTTCCTTTTATTCAGAGTGCACCCTATCTAAATATTAGAGTTATAAAACAAGAAGCCTTATACAATGATAGAGATGTTTGAAAGCTATCAAAGTTTAATTCACCATACCCTTGATAGCATCTGAATAATTTTACTCACCTTCTAAATTAACAGATGAAAATGACAATACGTCTTTATAGTAGTATCTTTGTGTAGTACATTATTTAAAAAGTCACAAATTCTCCTTTTCTTTAGTCATTCTACTATAATGTTGAAGGTACATGACTTTTCCTCAAGAAGGAGAGTCTGTTTCCCTACGTCGTGAATCTGTCTTGCTTATGTGATTTCCTTGGTCAATACAACATTCAGCAAAAGGACGCAAGCAGTCTTAAAAAGTGCTTGTACATTGAGGCTTCCTCTTTTGGTGCGTTTAAATCCCTAAAGCTTCCAATGAAAGAACCTAAGTTAACCTATTGGAGGATGAGAGGCCACACAGAGAAATGAGGCAGTCCAGTGGACACTTAGTCAACTGCCAGATATGTGTGTGAGGCTATTCAGAATCATCCCACCACCAGCACAATCTGGTAGCTGACACAACAGAACCATGAAAGAGCCATCACAGCTCATCCAAGCCAACCCCAATTAGAAGAGCTGTTCAGCTGATCCACAGTTTATAAGCACGATAAAATGGTTGTTATTTTCAGTTATTAGATGGTTAGGGCACAGAAGCACACGTTTTGATTACCAGACACTTTGACAATATTCCATGTTATTTTATTTATTTTGTTGTTAATTGTTCTGTGTCCCCTTGTCTATTAATATATTATTTTTCTCTGATCAATACATATATGTTCAAATTTCTTCATGGTATGAACTATTTTCTTTGGTATTCTACCTCCGGCCTTTAGTGCCTATTACCTAGAAATTAGAACACTCTAAGTGTTTATTGAATTAATAAAAGAGCTCTTTACAGTCAATAGGTATTTACCCTTTCTATCTGTATTATGATTTCAAATAATTTTCCAAGATTTGGACTCATTTCAATATTTTTCTTGAGCAGAAAAAAATAATATCTCTGCAATGTGCTATAGCTATTTACTTTCCTTTGTAAATCTACTCCTATCATTTCAACCTTAGAGAAATTATACCATTGCCCAAAAAATCAGTAAGATGAATGAATCACAAAGTTCATATAATTTCCATCCCCTCTTTCAGGTGTCACTGTCACTACCTGATGTTCAGTGTCTGCAAACTACTGATATGTATATTTTATCTAAAAATGTTGTTTAAGGCAAGAGTGTAAATCTATTCCTTATTACTCCATCTGCTGGAAGGAGGAGACCCAAAAGTATAAAATCCTAAGAAATCGAATGTGGCTATCAGCCGAAGGAGATTTCATAGGAAGGATCATTACCACGGATAAAAAAGAACATTTGAAAATGACAAAAGAATTATTCCATCCAGAAGACAAAACAGTCTTAATTGTGTATGCTTTTAAAAATAGACCTTCAAAGTATAAGGAAAATTTGACATAACTAAGGAGTGAATAGACAGATCCATAATCTAAAGGGATTTTAATACCCTTCTATTATTATTTCATTGAATGAATAACTAGATGTCATGAAATATATATAACAGAAGAACTGGGGGAAAAAGTGTTTGATGTTTATAATCAAATAGCTCCAAAAATATACGTTTTTTTCAAATACTTATGAAACATTCCACAATTACCTCCATAGTTTAAAAAATATGTTGAAATTAAATATTTACTCCAAATAAAAGTTAATAATAATTCTTGACACCCATAGAATAAAAATGAAGTCCTTGTTTTGGTAGAGAATTTCTATGAGAATTTCTACTGTATATCATATTTATGCCAAACATATTAACAGGATACCTTTAAATTCAAAAACTATATTAGGGTACCAGTTACCATAACTAATATTGAATGTCAAATTTGAAGTATTTTCCAATTTAATAAGAGAAATAAAACTAGAAAATACATGAAATGGTGGATATTAGACAGAATCAAGATTATCATCACGTTCAGAAGTCATGATTATTTAAACTAATAAGATCTAAAAAGAAAGTATAGACGATAGCTAATTAGAACATCAGCATAAAATGCATAACATCTTGTACATTATCAAAACTAAATGAAAGCTATATAAGAAATGTATTTTACAGTAGGCAATATGTGTTTATGTACACATACATATTACCTAGGAATGAACTTAAGAAATACATAGGAATAATCTATTAATATTTACTAGACAGTATAAAAGAATTTTAAGGATTACAAAAATTTAAATAATTACTTTTAATGCGTTGCAAAACGCAATATTTGTATACCACAGATTTTCTCAATCTATGCTATTAATTTAAAGCAATATCAATCAGTTCCCTCTAAGATATTTTTGGAACCTGATAACTTGTTTCTAAAGTTTATCTGCAAGACTAGATGGAGTGGAAGTGGAAATGGCAAAGAAACTTTTGAAAAAAGTATAATATGTTACCAAGCTTAGCTACCCTGTCTATATTAACTAAACAAATATTATTTGTCTAAATATATGATAATGTTAATTCAAACTGAAGTATTAATTCTACAATAGAAAAATGAAGTAATGGAAGAGAAGAGTATGAATAAATATATGTATTATAGTTCAGATTTTGCTAAATTTGGTCTTTAAAATCAATGTATTGATATTATCTAATTATATTTATACCAGTTACATATGAAGGCTTAATTATATCCAGAGATTTAACCATTTGTGTTTGTGTCTTTAGTAATATGATAACACATTTTTAAAAAAATTGTATTCAAGTATGTTTGGCATACAATATTATATTAGTTTCAGGTCTGTAACATAGTGATTCAACATTTATATACCTTATAATGTGATCACCACAGTAAGTCTAGTACCCACCTATCTTTGTTTAGTTATTAGGATATTATTGACTAATTTCCCTGTGACTTACACTACATCTCTGTGACTTATTTATTTTGTAACTGGAAGTTTGTACCTCGTATTCTCCTTCACTTTTCTCACCCATCTTCCCCCCAAACTTGGCAATGGTTGGTTTATTTTCTGTATCTATGAGTCTGTTTTTGTTTTTTTCGTTTGTTCATTCGATTTGTTTCTTTAGGTTACACATGGAAGTGAAATCACATGGTGTATGTCTTTCCCTGTCTGACTTATTTCACATAGCATAATACCCTCTAGGTCCATCCATGTTATTACAAATGGCAAGATGCCATTCTTTTTTATTGATGAGTAATATTCCATGAGTATGTGTGTATTCTCTCTCTTTCTCTCTCTCCATATATACTGGGGGTGCCAAAAAAATGTATACACATGACTTGTTTTCATCTTTTGTTATTGGTATATATTGAGTATTACAATTTTAATAGAGTGTTTTTCTTTCTTAAAATGTGTATACAATTTTTGGGTCCCTCTGTATATATCACATCTTCTTTAACCACTTGTCTATCAATGGACACCTAAGTTGCTTCCATATCTTGGCTAACGTAAATAATGCTGCAGTGAACATAGGAGTGTATATATCTTTTCAAATTACTGTTTTTGTTTTCTTCAGATAAATACCAAGAAGTAGAATTGCTGGGGTATAAGGTAGTTCTGTTTTTAATTTTTTGAGGAACCTTTACACTGTTTTCCATAGTAGCTGCAACAATTTACCATCCCATCAACAGTGGCTGAGGGTTCCCTTTTCTCCACATCCTGGCCAGCACTTGCTGTTTGTTGACTTTTTGATAATAGCCATTCTGACAGAAGTGAGGTGTGGCTTGATTTGTGTTTCCCTGATGGGTAGTGATGTTGAGCATCTTTTCATGTCTTTTAGCCCTCTGTAAGTCTCTTTGAAGAAATGTATGATCACAATTTTTTTTTATCATTATTGTTTGTTTTTCCTTAGGACCATTTGACATAATGTGAAATCTTACTTTCCTGAGATAATCGCTTGATATTAATTTCTGCAGTGTTTTTGTTATTAGATTTTCTGCATTCAAATTTTTAACTGAGATTAGTCTGGGGGGTGTGTGTCTGTGTGTGTGTGAGTGTGGTATGTGTGTGTGTGTGTGTGTGTGTATAATGCACATATGCCCTCATATGTGTCCATAAGCATGCTCAAGCACATACATTTTTAACATTTGTGCTAGCCTTATAAAAATAATTTCTAGTTTTTTCCTGTGTTTTGTTGCTTTATATCAATTTGTATATTAAGGGAATTATGTGTTCTCTCTCTTACTCTCTGAAATAGCAAACCTGGGCCCATAGGTTTTATTAGAGATAATTATTTGATACACTTTTCATTTGAATTTGATCATTTGTGTCATTGGTGTTTTAATATTGATTTCTTTTGTAGTTAGTTTTGATGATTTTAGAGTACATAAAGGATTTGAAAATCTTTTTTTCATTTTTGGTTTATATTGAACTTTGGTCAATAATATTTCTTTTTTTTGTCTAACAAGTCTTCCACATTCTGTTTATATCACTGCACTTTTAATGTAGCTAAATTTTTAACAAAATATTTCATAACATAAAAGAAATATAACTATTCTTTGTATAATTCATATCGTTAAATCAGTTTAAAGATCAAATAAAGAAATGAAAATGTGCTATTAATTATCATCAAATAATTTCTCCATACTAAGATACCAGTGAGTGATGTGAAGTGTAAACCAACCATCTGCTGTGTTTCATGTTTTTATAATACACTTGTTTCCTTCATCATAATGCTAGCAAAAATATTGTGCAGTCATTAGTTGATTTTCTGGGCATGATGTTCTTTCCAGATGTGATTTTATGATCATCGATTTTTTTTGGTTTCCTTTCAAATTTATTCAGTTAGTAGGAATTTAGTGAATATCTTCTATGTCATAATGAGATAAAGAGAAGGTACAATAATAAAAATATCTAACACTCATGAAATGCATACTATACGCGAGTCATAGTTTTGAGAGAACTTTACCCATATTGACTCAATGCTGCTGTGAGGTGGATGGGAAAATTGAGGCAAACTGAAGGTATTGAGGCAAATTGAAAGGAAACTATTCTACATTTGCTGATATGTACCAGGGATGGGAGAGTGGCTGCAAACATCCCATGCAATTATAAGAGTAAGAAATAATAACAGCCAACTAATACTATTTATTTACTATTTGCTAGACACTTTTGTTGAGCACTGTAAGAAACAATAAGAAAGTATTTCATATAATTATCTTTCCTGACAACACATATTAAAAAAAAAAAGTCTCTATCCTCTTGCATATTCTAATCTACTGTGCCATAACAGAAAAAGGGCTAGGAAATGCTAGCTTTCTATATCCATATGGCATCAGCAAAGCATGATAGGATACTGCCTTTTAAACAAACGCTGCATGTTTAGTTCAACTCTCTCTCTATTCAGAATTGATCTATGAACTACTATCACATTGGCTCTCCCATTTTTTTGTTTGTTTGTTTGGTTTTAGTGTCAGCATAAGTTTTGAGGAAAGGGAAGAGAAACATGCATCTTTATCTGCTGTAATTTTGTTGTTTCAGAAAAGCAAGATTAACAAATGGTTTAATAAATGTAAGTGATGATTTATTAATAGAAGTAGGAGGGGAAGATCATGATTACAGGTTAGTAATACTCAGGTTTTACGTTTAGTAATATTGAGTCCTTGCAAAATACCAAGTACTCTTTAGTTAACATTTTTTAAATGAACCCACATTATTATTTGCCCAAGGAAATCTGAAACACTAATTCAAAAAGATATATGCACCCCTACGTTCACTGCAGCACTATTTACAATAGCCAAGATATGAAAGCAACCCAAGTGCCTATCAATAGACAATTGGATAAAGAAGATGTGGTAATATAATACAATGGAATATTACTCATCCATAAAAAAAAATGAAATCTTGCCATTTGCAAAACTGGGTGGACCTAGAGGGTATTATGCTTGTGAAATAAATCGGACTGAGAAAAACAAATACCATATGATCTCACTTACATGTGGAATCTAAAGAACAGCTGCAACAACAGAAATGATCAAACAAAAAAGAAACAGACTCATGGATACAGAGAATAAATTGATGGTTGCCAGAGGGGAGGAGGGTTGGAAAGCTAGATGAAAAAGGTAAAGGGATTAAGAAATGCAAATTGGTAGTTACAAATTAGTCACAAGGAGATAAAGTACAGCATAGAGAAAATAATAATGTTGCAACAACTATGTAATGTGCTAGGTGTTTACTAAACTACTTGGGGGGAATCACTGCATAAATTATATAAACGTCTTTAACTACTATGCTGTCCACCTGAAACTAATGTATAATAATGCTGAAAAACAAAGAACTGGAAAAATATACTGAAAATAATGATGGTGGATCTTCATTGTCTATGTCAAACATTTCCATATTCTTTGAACATTTTAGGACTGAATATATTTTACAGGAATATTTTAAAGCACATAATCGAATGCCATAATGGAAGTTAGAAATAATGACCTTTGGAAATACCAAAGGATGCCCCGTTTTTATTGAGTATAGAGGTGAATTTATCTTTATTATGCTCTTGTCTCTTATACATCATAGAAAAATAACATAAACTATGTGTGAGAAACTTAAAAAATGTGAACCCACATTACTGTAACCTATTTTACCAGCATAGAAATTCTAATGGTCACTTGGCTCCCAATGTACCATAGGCTGTAAAGGTAGGATTTGGACTCAGCTGGAAGCAGGTAGAAGCACACACATGCTCCACTTGACAGGCCCCACGCTTCCTCCACAGAATCCATTGCTTACACAGGTGCTGATTATTTTCCTGTCTCAACTGTGAGAAGATGCAAGACTTCAGCAGACTCAGAAAAATAGAAAGGAAACTACAATACCTTTCCTGATAGTACCGGTGATGGGAGAGAGCTACAGACATCCTATGCAATTGTGAATAAGAGATTTTTGAACTCCCTGATTCTTTATACCCATGGTTCAGAATGTGAATTCAAGCACAGATTGGCTTTGTCCTCCAACTGTATAAACTGCCTGTAGACTTCAGAAGGGGATCCAGGATGTGTTTTTCTACCTTTGGCATTTGGGCATACAGTGTCTCTGTTCTTCTTTTACACTAAGTTTATGAGGCCAACTGATAAAAATAAAGTCTGTTAGGATACAAATAGAATAGGCCTCATCTGCTAAAGACAGCCAAGTTCTCACAGTTATGGACTCATAGGCACAGAAGTAAGCTTCTTGTCATATTTACATTATTTTTAAGTGACAAGAATGCTTTAAATGTTACAATGAAACAAAATACAGGGAGATGTAATAGCCATGTTTCAATAGTAAAGATAACATATAAATATCGTAAAAATTATATGTTATGGTAGATGGGAACATAATACTTTTGTTTCAAATTATTTGAGAACACACTCAGTACTGTAGATTAATAAATTATATTTTCTTTAGATAAAAATAAACTTATTCATGATTATATAAGAAAATAACAATTTTTACATTTTTTGCAAATTTATAAGCTACTTCTTGAGAATCTAAAACCAAAACTTAGTCTTAACTGTTTTATCACATTAGTTTTCCTATTCAGTTATGTAGTGTAAGTAACCTTATTAATACCCAGAATTTACACATGCAAAATTTATCAGAATTCTAAGGTACATTTATATTCTCAGAAATGAATATTAAATAAAAATAAAGTTAATAATGGCAATAATAATAATAATAATAATCATGGGAGACATTGATCATATTGTACTTGAAATATCAAAAAATTAAGACAATGATGCTTTCTGTTAGATTGGATGAGCTAAATAATTGCTTCAATTTTCTGTTTCCCTTTTCCTAAACTAGATTCTTAAGATCTTTCTGATGTGTGGCAGTTAAGGGTATGCAGAGCAGATAAAATAACAGCCCAGGAAACTACTTGCTAAGCCCGCTTTTATAGTCTAATTCAGACAACCTTATATAGTTGTATGTTCTGAGCTAAATCTAACATAGTTCTGTTGTTTAACCTCAGAAAAACAAACAGACCAAAGTAAAGTACCTTAGTTCTACTTGAGGTATTGTTATCAATATCACCCTCTCATAAGCTTGCTAGTATTTAAATATTGATATAGTTACAGATACAGATTTAGGCATAGATACAGATATATTCTCTTCAAAGAGGATTCATTCCATGGCACTGTAAGCACAAGGAGAGGACGACTGTGTTTGTGTTATGCATATTAATAACAAAAATAACTGTAGTTCACTGAAGTGATTTTAGGGAAGGGTGGCCTTGTACTGTGCTAAAAGTCACTAATTATAACTATCCTGGTGGATGGATTTGTCCTATAACATAATTAAAATGTTATTCAGCAGGTAACATTTAACACTTAATTTTTTGTTTCTTACTAACTTCCAACCACATGTTCTGTTGTTTTCCCTGGGATTTGACTTCTCAATTTGGGAAACTGTCATTTTGACAAGGGTTAACGCCAAAGATCAGCTTCCTGCAGAGTCATTTTACTAGAGAGTATAAAGACAGCTCTGGTGGGATTTGATTTATATTAAACTTAGTTTGGAAGGGAAAGTAAAGCCCCCAGGTATACTGTTAAGGAAGGGCATTTCAAAGTAAATGCCTGCTGGGTGGCTACTTTGAACTCTTACATGTTGATACTGCCAAAGTTTTTCTTTCCATCTACCTTTCAAGAAACTTGTATTAATTGTAAGTGTTTAAAAGCAATTCTTACAAAGAAGAATCTTCTATTACTTCTTTTTTGTGTTTTTTTTTTTTTTTTTTTTTAATTTTCAAAATACAGAGGCTCAAAAAGACTAGCAGAATGTCCGTGCTTCATATATCAAGAGCACTGTGGGAAAGCCTCGGTGCCTGTACTAAGGCAGAGCTTAATAAACCACAGTGCTCCATTATGAATGAATGAATGAATGAATGAATGAATGAATGAATGAATGAATAGACATAACTGTTAGGTCTCTGAATGTTAGGTCTCAGAGACCTTGACTTATACAGAGAGCCATGTCGGCAAGAAAACAACAAAATGTCTGTTGGCCTGCACCTGCAGACAGAGCCAAACTTGTGATAACAGGAAATGCCACAAAACAGCTACTGATTTACAGGCAGTCAGCATTTTCTGTTCAAATGATGCTACCCTGTCAGTATTGCCACCGCCCCTATATATATAAAACCCTCCTCCCCCCCTCCCTAGGGGCTGTAGTCTCCTTTAGGCATGCGGCCTGGGCTGTAGCCATCTTTGCTCAGCCTGATAGACTTTCTCTCTCTCACAACAAACTCTCTTAACTTCCCTGACCCTGGGCACGCTCCTTTGTCAGCTGACCTGTCAATAACTAAGTTTTGTTTTTATATAACCACATTATTAAATGATTGCTTTTATGGTGTTCTGAAAATAATAGTCATCTCCGTTAGAGATCCTCCATTAGAGGTCCTTCTATTTATTTCAGTCATCAAATATATACATCTATACTGAATGAATATGAAAGTTCCCTCATAATTTTCACCAATCTAAAATTATAACTCTGAAAGAGAATGTGTAGATACAAAATATTTCTAAATTGAAAAGGTTAAAAAAATCTGTGTGGCTTAAGTAGACCAGATTCTCAGTACCAAGCCATGGATGAATTAATCATCAGTGACTAATATATATTTTGGATAGTTTGTATTTTATTAATTTGCATAATGAAGCGAACTTCAGCCTGTTGTAATCCATGGGAAATCAATCATCTCACGTACAGTGCTCACTTCCCAGCTTTGGAATTATAGTGCCTGGAAATGATAAAGTAGTTCCCAGAATCTTAGTGTTAATTACAGTGTAGTACATCATTGGGGCCCTAGTTTGAGGGGAAAAAAATCTTTCTGACATTTATATTACATTGCTGGCCATTTTCAAGTACTGTTGCAATTGTATAAGAAACACATTTGTTTTCCTAATTTTGATTTGGGGTATTTTTCTAGTAGGTTATATCAAAAATATTTATTTTATACTTCTTGTAAATACGTTTTGCAAAATAATTACTAACCTTAATAAATATCTTAAAATTGTTTTGGATTCAGGGTAATGTACTGGATATTGTGAAACTGTCCAGTTTCCCTCCTTGAGGTCTTGTCTCAGTTTATGGGAATAGCAGGCCTGAGACTATTCACAGCTTCATCTCACAACTGGGAATTGCCCTGAGGCTCAGGGAATTGATTGCATAGCTCAAGATAAGGCCCTTGTTTAGAATGCAGCCTGAGGCCAATTGCTGTCCCAGGGGGTGGGGGTGGTGGGGTGTGTGTGGCACGGATACAAAAGTCTAATACTCGTGACTCAATGTAGGACAAGGTTACAGGCCCATCCCAACTCCAGAGCTCCTCATAGAATCTGCTGAGTCCTCCATTGTCGCTATATTGTTGATCAGCTTCTTCCCTCTGCCTGTTGAGAATTTCTGACTTCTTTTTTGGTCTATATTCCAAATGAACTTCACAACAAAGCTTCCTACTGCAACCCCCCATTCATGATCTGTTCCAGACAATCTATGTAACAGTTATGCCTGGAGTGGACTCCAAAGTGTGGATTTAGAGTTGGATTTTTTGCCAGTGTATTGGCTATTCATAAGAGTATATAATAACTTTGTTTAACATAAACATGTCCTTTCAAGAAACCCTCAAAGTTGCCTTGTAAAACATCATTTTAAAATGAAGGTTTTTGAATATTTCATGTTTGTTATTCAGTCTTCTGAATAGCAGAATCCAAATGAATCTTTCATCTGCTATGTATAAATTCTATTGTTTATTGTCAAATTCCATAATTTATGTTTTCATTCATTCTAAAATAGGAAATAACCAAAATAAAAATAAATCCTTTAAAAGAGGTCACCTTGTTGTCACGTTTTAAGCCTTAATCACATGTAGAAAATATTGCTAATAGCAAAAACAGAGTAACAGAAGCTACCGTTTATCCACTATCTGATCCACTACTGGAAGCTTTAGATATCTTCTCTTATTTAATTTTTAACCCCAACTTTGCAAACAAAGTTTGTCATCTACAAATGATTTTTATCTAATCAGCAGATTGCAGATAAAATTTTTAACAGATTAAAAAGCTGACTTGTAGAAAGGTTAAGTAAATGACAAATACCGCAGAGATAATAAATGATGCAAGACAGTATCAAACCAAAGAAGAGGAATTCCAAAACCCAAGGCCTTCCCATGTGCTACATAGCTTCCTAAAGTGTAATGAAACTAAAAGTCTGGGACACATTTATGGACTCAGTTACATCAGAAAAAAAAAAAAAAAAAAAGAAAAATCACAGGCAGATAATTTAAATTGAGAAAGAGGAGGAAAGCAGGAAGAAGAGGAGAAGGAAGACATTATAGTTCAGCACACTTACTCTAGTTTCTAGAGAGGACTCAGTGGTACCGCCTCCCAACATAAGCATAAGAGCAGCACTAATGTTCATAAAGAACATTTTCAAAGATCCAAGGAAATCCTCAGAGACATAAAATAAGTTGGAACCCAAACAATGAAGCTTTTTTTATAGTAGAGACAAATAGATGAAAAATTCTTTTTTTGAGGTGTAATCTGTATAGAATATATTTTTTTCTCTATTGCCTCCCCTTTCCCTTTAGAATACTGTTGAAGTAAGACAAAAATAAGCATGAGAGCTTTCTCTACCTGGTTAGATGTTTGTTTCTATTATTTATTGCTGCATTATAAACTACCATTACAATGTGGCTTATAGAACAATAATTTATCTTGTTCATGAAACTACATTTGGGCGATGGTGAAGCCAATTTGAGGGTTTGTCTATATATCAAGCAAGTCAACTGGGGGAGCAGCTTGACTTACAAGATGGCCCACACACATAACTGATAGAGGTTGTCAGCTGGTATCTCAGCCATGACTGTCATTCAGGAATCTCACTTCCTCTCTAAATGGAAGCCTCTACAGAATTTGTGCTCCACTACTCCCCAAACCCCAATCTAGCATAGCGGCTAAATCCTAAAAGCAAGGGTTTCAAGAGACAGGAAATGAAAGATGCCAGTTGTAAGACCTGAAACCAGAAACTGCCACACCATAACTTCTACTCTATTCCATTTGTCCAAGAAAAAATATCGCAGAGACTGTCAGTATTTAAGAGGCAATCAAATCTATTGATATGAGGAGGGTTAAAAAAATATGCCTATCATTAATTCACTACAGCCTTGGAGAGCAGCAGGGTGAAATCTTTAGTGGGAGACACACATGTAGTAGGGTCACAGGCAAACTTGAAGAGGCTAATGCTGTCTGTTTCTCCTCTTTGACTTAAGCTCTCTCTCTCTCTCTGTTTCTCTCTCTGTCTCTCTGTCTCTCTCTGTCTCTCTCTCTGTCTCTCTCTCTGTCTCTCTGTCTCTCTGTCTCTCTCTCTCTCTCTCTCTCTCTCTCTCTCTCCCCCCCCCCCCAAGTCTAGGAAAAAGACATTGAGTAGACTATTTTCACAATGCCTGAAAACTGGAACAGATAGGTGAGACTTAAAGTTCCCTCTCTATTCAGAAAGTTCTCAAGTTAGTGTTCCACATAAAGAAAGAGTCGCGATTGAAAAGCTCTTTGGGAAAAAACACAGATAGCGGATAAAATATATTTAAATGACAAGACTTTAAACTTTTTCTTTAATGTCTTTATGGACGATGTATTTCCTGGTTTGTCATAGGCCGTCCACTTAAGATGTTATTCACTTGTTCCTTTCATCATCAGCCTGACCCCTGAATGCATCTAGGTTTGCAATCCCTGTCATTGTACTCTAATGGCCAAATCTACCTATTCATAAAAGGAACCTGATATGCCCTCTGTGAGTACAACCCTTGGAAACTTATAGTAGTATTAACACTTAATAGTATTTTTCATGAATTCAGAAATCCTATTCCTGGGAATCCCCTGCACCAAAGACAAAAAGTGATTGTCATATACAAGGCTGACTCAGGCTTCTCATCTGTTAAAGGACTTCTATAACTGGATGTGTAACATAAATAATAAATATATAGCAAATAGTGACAGTGGTTCCAAGCCAGTATTCACTACTTTTGCTCTCAATGTGTAGAGATTTTCTAAATGAATCCAGATACACACTAGTAATTATTCTAATAAAATCAGATTTTTTTTTTTCAAAATAAAAGTAGGCTTCATATCATCTAATCAAGTATTTCATTTTATAGGTGATGAATTTGGGGACGAAGGAAATTGACTTGTCTAACTGCATAATTTATGGTAAAGTCAGGTATCTTATTACCATTATGGACTCATTAGTATATAGCTTAATATTTCAATGTACCAACATGGAAACAACTAAAACAACATGTCAGTATCCTTCTAGTTTTTAATACAGTTTGGGCAATCAAATCTTCTTTATATAGAGATGTATTTTAGGACCAGTGTTAATTTATTTGATATAATATTTAGTGTCCCTTGTTATATGTTATAAGTTTGTGATTCCAAAGAGAGAGTATAAGTTTGAGAAAACTTATCATTTCCCAGAACTGAAGTAAATCTGAAAGATGAGTGAGTGTGCGTGTGTGTGTGTGTGTGTGTGTGTGTGTGTATTCTCTTCATCTTAGTATTCTCACATTTCTATGAATTCTGAAAAGGAGCTTTATAGAATTAATCTGTTTTCTAGTAATTTCCATTGAGAACAGAGATAAGCAAATTATAACTCCTTAACAACTCATAAGAGTTGCAGTTGGATATCATACAGACTCAAAAATAGAGTTGAATTAAAATGCCAATGACTCTGGCTATTTTATTTCTCTGCTTCCCAGGTTTCTCACCTAACCTGGTTGTTTGGGGCTTAGCAGTAATATATCCCACTCACCTGGAACATCAAAGGCCTTTAATGTATATTAGCTTTTTCTTATTGGTTCTCAGAAAATTAAACTTTGCCTACACAGATTGTGTAAACATTTTAAGTTGTTAAGTACAGAAATATATACCAAAATTAGACCATATTAATAAACGGAAATACAGGCAATTGAACAGCCACACCCTTTAGGAAGAGCAGACCCTGCATGCGGGAACATCTTTTATTTAGATGCTGTCTTGTCAGGAACAAATAATGGTAGTTCTTAAATTGTAATGACTTCAGAAATCCCTAAAATGTGTATCACTTAATGAGGTTTTTCTCAAAGATACAAATTCCAACTGATTATACACCTCTGATCTAATACGTTAAAAGCATAAAGCTGATTAAACCTTCAATGCTTTTTAGCTCTATAACTCTAAAGTCTAACAATTGTCACTGCCGGTTGAAAATATCATGAAAAATCTGGGGTTCATCCCCGGGGCACAAGGATGTTCAATCCAAAAATCCATCAATGTAATATATCACATAAACAAAATAAAGGACAAAAATCTTATGATTATATCAATTGATGCAGAAAAAGCATTTGACAAGATACAACATCCATTTATGATAAAACACTTAATAAAATAGGTATAGAAGGAAAATACCTTAACGTAATAAAGGCCATATATGAAAAGCCCTCAGCTAATCTCATACTTAATGGTGAAAAACTGAAGCCCTTTGCTGTACATTCAGGAACACGAAAGGGCTGTCCCCTATCACCTCTGCTTTTCAACATAGTGTTGGAAGTCCTCGCCAGAGCAATCAGGCAAGAGAAAGAAATAAAAGGCATCCAAATTGGGAATGAAGAAGTTAAATTATTATTCTTTGCAGATGACATGATGCTATATATAGAAAACCCTAAAGACTCCACCAAAAAGCTATTAGAAACATTAACGAATACAGTAAAGTTGCTGGCTACAAAATCAACGTACAAAAGTCCATTGCATTCCTATATACTAACAATGAAATCTCAGAAAAAGAAATACAGAAAACAATTCCCTTTGCAATTGCAGAAAAAAGAATAAAATACCTAGGAATAAACTTAACAAAGGATGTGAAGGACCTATATGCTGAAAACTATAAGACAGTGTTTAAAGAAATTGAAGAAGACACAAAGAAATGGAAAGACATTCCATGCTCGTGGATTGGAAGAATCAACCTAGTTAAAATGGCCATATTACCCAAAGCAATATACAGATTTAATGCAATCCCCATCAAAATCCCAATGGCATTTTTTAAAGATATAGAACAAAAAATCATCAAATTTGTTTGGAACCACAAAAGACCCCGAATTACCAAAGCAATCTTAAGAAAAAAGAACAATACTGGAGGTATCACACTCCCTGACTTTACCTGGCACTACAGGGCTACAGTAAACAAAACATAATGGTATTGGCAGAAAAACAGACACATAGACCAGTGGAATAGAATTGAAAACCCAGAAATAAAACCACATAAATATGGAGAGATAATTTTTGACAGAGAAGCTAAAAACATACAATGGAGGAAAGACAGCTTCTTCAAACAATAAATGGTGCTGGGAGAATCAGATAGCCACGTGCAAAAGAACGAAACTGGACTACTATCTGTCACCATGTACCAAAATTAATTCAAAATGGATCAAAGACTTAAGCATAAGACATGACACAATAAACTGCATAGAAGAAAACATAGGTACTAAACTTATGGACCTTGGGTTCAAAGAGCATTTTATGAATTTGACTCCAAAGGCAATGGAAGTAAAAGCTAAAATAAACGAATGCGACTATATGAAACTTAAAAGCTTCTGCACAGCAAAAGAAACCATTGATAAAATAAAGAGGGAACCAACTGAATGGGAGAAGATTTTTGCAAACAGTGCCTCTGATAAGGGGCTAATATCCAAAATATACCAGGAACTCATGAAACTCAACAACAAAAAAACAAAAAACCCAATTGAAAAATGGGCAGAGGACCTGAAGAGACATTTCTCCAAAGAGGACATACGACTGGCAAATAGACATATGAAAAAATGCTCAACATCACTAATCATCAGAGAAATGCAAATCAAAACCACAATGAGATATCACCTCACCCCAGTCAGAATGGCTATCATCAACAAGACAAATAGTAACAAGTGTTGGAGAGGCTGTGGAGAAAAAGGAACCTCATACGCTGTTGGTGGGAATGCAGACTGGTGCAGCCGTTGTGGAGGTTCCTAAAAAAATTACGAATAGAATTACCATATGACCCAGCAATCCCTCTTCTGGGTATCTACCAAAAAAATCTGAAAACATTTATACATAAAGACACGTGTGCTCCAATGTTCATTGCAGCTTTGTTTATGGTGGACAAGACATGGAAACAACCAAAATGTCTTTCGATAGATGAATGGATAAAGAAGTTGTGGTATATATTCACAATGGAATACTATTCGGCGGTAAGAAAAGGTGATATAGGAACATTTGTGACAACATGGATGTACCTTGAGAGTATAATGCTGAGCGAAATAAGTCAGACAGAAAAAGCAGAGCGCCATATGATTTCACTGATACATAGTATATAAACCAAAAACTACAAAAGAACAAGACAAACAAATGAGAAACAAAAACTCATAGACACAGACAATAGTTTAATGGTTACCAGAGTGTGAGGGGAGTGGGGTGTGGGAGATGACGGTAAGGGGAATCAAATATATGGTGATGGAAAGAGAACTGACTCTGGGTGGTGAACACACAATGGGATTTATAGGTGATGTAATACAGAATTGTACACCTGAAATCTATGTAATTTTACTAACAATTGTCACCCCAATAAATTAAAAAAAAAAAAAGAATAGAAATCCTCAGCAAAATAAAAAGAGAACAATCTCCTAAAAAAAAAAAATCATGAAAAATCAAGTTTTTAATTGTGATTCTGAAGTCAATTTTTTTTTTTAAGATTTTTTTTTTTTTTTTTTTTTTTTTTTTTTTTTTTAATTGGGAAGGGGAACAGGACTTTATTGGGGAACAATGTGTACTTCCAGGCCTTTTTTTTTTTTTCCAAGTCAAGTTTTGTCCTTTCAATCTTAGTTGTGGAGGGTGCCGTTCAGCTTCAAGTTGTTTTCCTTTCAGTCTTAGTTGTGTCAGGTGCAGCTCAGCTCCAGGTCCAGTTGCCATTTTCTAGTTGCAGGGGGCACAGCCCACCCCCTTGCGAGAGTCGAACCGGCAACCTTGTGGTTAAGAGGATGCACTCCAACCAACTGAGACATCCGGGAGCTCAGCGGCAGCTCAGCTCAAGGTGCGGTGTTCAATCTTCGTTGCAGGGGGCGCTGCCCACCATCCCTTGCGGGACTCGAGGAGTTGAACCGGCAACCTTGTGGTTGAGAGCCCACTGGCCCATGTGGGAATCGAACTGGCAGCCTTCGGAGTTAGGAGCATGGAGCTCTAACAGCCTGAGCCACCGGGCTGGCCCCTGAAGTCAATTTTTTTACTTTACTTATTTTTAACGAGGAAGAATAGTAATTTTTGATATGTATCTAATATTAAGGGCATCTTTAATTCTTTTGAGTTGACTGGAGCAAGATCCATGAAGCTATAGTCAACTGACTATTTTTTTTTAATTGCAATGACATATCTTTAAGTGAAGAATTTTTAAGTAAAAATAACAATAACAAGTGAAATCTCCTATTATAAGCGTAATTATGTAGTAGTTTAAAGGGAACCGCGTCCTTTTTAGGTGGTTACTTTTAAACTACTATATAGTTATTCTTATAGGTGACCAACAATGATCCTTAGAGATACTGAAACATTATATTAATGAAGTGGGAAAGACATTTGCCTCTTTAGTAAATGAAGATATAAATTCAACCTTTTAAATGACCAACTGGAGAATAAATACATAAGTAACAAACTTTATGAATTTTAATTTAAAAATTCAATTTTATCTCCATCTATCGTTTTAAATAACACTAATAATTAATCCAGTGTTTTCAGCTCTCAAAGTACTTGTAAAAACAATCTCTCCTACTTAGAAGTTTTCTGCTAAACCACAAAAAGGGGGGGGGGTGAGTGCAATTAAAGATATTTGGGACATAAGACTGTACTTTTCGATGTAGGAAAAGTGCATGTTGGCAAAGATATTTTCCTAACTCTAAATTCTAGCATTGTACTCAAAAGTCCCTCCTAGAGTGTATATATAAATTTCAAGACTGATTTTGCTCATCTAACATTTTTTTTTCCAAATGTTCTATATAATTATTGTTTTTACTAGAATTTGAGCTCCTTAAAAAGAGGAACTGAATGACTTTATTTCAATTTCCCATGCCAAGTACATAGTAGATATGTTCTCATTTGATCAAAAACTAATTTCCACTGTTAAATACCAGTCTCGTATAGGCTAAGGTAATCAAGACTGAAGCCAAACTCCTTTGGCTTGCATCCCATACCCATTGCATACTAGATGTATGTCTTAGTTTACTTATGTTCAAATTATTATAATAATAATAATATCACCTACTTCCTAGGTTTATGTGAAGATTTAAACTATTAATACATGTAAAAATATTGAGAACAGTGTGAGATACCCCCATCACTTAGTAATACATGAAAGTTGGGCATAGAAGTTGAGAATGGACGTAGAAACCCAGTGCCCGAGTCTAAATCCTAGCTATACCATGTACTATGTATGTAATTTTGTGTTAATTAATCTCTATTAACTCAGCAGTCATTTATGAAATAGGGATTAAAATAATACTTCTACTGTTTAGAAAAAAATACACTACACCTACCATTTTCAGGATTTACTATCTCAAGGGGCATTCTAGACAAATGCTCTTATTGCAAAGGCGGTGGTTCCCTTTAAACTAGTATATAATTTGCTACCCCAGTGTCCTGGGCTGGAATTTATGTGAGCTTTGAAGATGCACTCTACCTAAATAAGAGACAGCTTCTTTCTCCTTTGTGTCTAGTTCCTGCAAGTCTTTAAAAGCAGGATTTTTCTTCCACAGCAGTAATAGGATCTAATACAGATCACTCCAAATGAAGTCTGAAAAATGATGTATCTTAAATGTAGGCTAAATTTGAATTATGAGTTCAACAGAGAGAGAGGGAGAGAGAGAGAGAGAGAGAGAGAGAGAGAGAGAGAGAGAGAGAGAGAGAGAGAGAGAGAAAGAGAGGAATAAAAAATGTTTAGAAACTTTAATATTTATAATGATTTCCTTTCCTCAAGTAAACAATCTATCCATAATGCTTCACAATAACTTTAAGAATTTGCAAGTGTATTTGGGTTACCAGGCCCTTTTTTCATGAAAACAATGGAAAAGAACCTATAATATTATATAAACATACTGTCCTAAAGCAGCCATGAATGACTTGCAAGTTTCCAAACCAGGAGAATGTATTTGCTTGAATTCCTAGTCAACAGACCCAGATGGGAAGAAGAGGTCTGTAAAAGAAGCATGCCCTGGGAAATAAGTGACGGTCACAGACTAGTCTTTGGATCCAATCTAAAGAATCTCTATCCTATTCTCCGGCTGTTTGACATCTGGATACCTGGGCCAACGGCCTTCCTTTTCTTTGTGCTTTCTCTTCACTACTATATCAATTTTGATTTTTTCTCCAAATATTGATTCTTGATTTGACTCCATTAATGTACTCACTGACTTGGCTTTCTAGCAATTTTTGTCTCTGTTTTCTGACCATGATCTTGACAAAGCTATAATATGTTGACTTTGACAAGTTTGTGTAGTGCCTTCCCTCAAAGTTTACAACTATTTTCTTTTATGAATCTTCAGTGGAGGATATTTCAATGGGTTGCAATGACACTTTCTTCTAGGAGAGCACAAATATTAGCACGCTGGTCTAATGACTAGTGAATGCATTTTTTCCAAAAGCATTTGTGAGCACAATGGGGAAACATGTGCACTTGTCCATTGTATCATCATTCCACAATATAAAAAGTTATACAAAGAAAAGCAGTCCATGATGCCTGTGTTGAAAGAGCAATATCATAGATTAAAAGTGTTTTATTTAATAACCATATATACATCAGGCATTTCTGACCCAATTACAACTTATAAACTCACCTGAAACTTGAAATTGCATTTATCACTGAGCATTATTATGCCTTCTCTTAGCCCTACCACATGTCTCAGTTTCTGCATATCTCCAAACCTTATCCCATCCTCATGTCCCATTTCATTCTAAGGTAGTATGACTAGCCACTGGTACGAAGGACTTAAAGTCTAATGATTGCTTTTTTTTTGCTTTTTTTTCTGTAGGTTGCATTGAAATGTCCAGGAACAAAATTATCGATGTCACAATGACCACATTAAACTGCTAAATAGCTATTCAAAATCACCTACCCAATTCTGCAGTAAAACCATATTGCTATTTATGACTGATGAGATAACTGACCACTTTCTAAAATGCACCAAGGAAATACTTGCCCAATTTTCTTTTCATTTTTCTTTGATTTGTTTTAACAAAGGTTATAGTCTCATTTCCAGTCATCATGATCACTGATATCAGATTCTAAAAACTTAGTTTTCATGCAGTTTATACCATAGAAAATTAAATTGAAAGATCAAGTGAATATTTTAATCATTTTGGCCCCCCAAAAATGTATGTATAAATCACCTGGATAATGGAGTAAAATTAACTCTCAAACAAAATTACCTGTGAACAAACCCCTGAACGCTTTAGAACTCAGTTAAAATTGCGCAATTATTTCAGATAATGCAAAAAATGCATTGTTAAGGAATATCCTGCCTGTTTTTTGCAGGTGACAGAAATAATGATCTTGTCTAACGTGAATTATTGGTATGTAGCATTGCCTTCTGCCAGCCAACCCCCAGCTGCTTTTGAGTCCCAATTTTTACACTTATAATCTTTTTTTTGTTTGTTTCTTGTCTCCTCAATGATTAGAACTAAAAGTGACTATTTCTCCTATCCCTGTGCCCTTTCTTGACATTTCTCTCCACTCTGGAGCAGTCAGAGTCCAAAGAGTAATACATGAAATACAGTGTTGAATATTAGCAACACTTTTCGTTTATCACCTATAAAATAGATAGTGGAAGACATGTCTAACTGACAGCTGACAAAGCTTTTCTTGTCTTCAGTCCCATAGCACAATTCTAACACTTGCAGTTTTCCCAGATGTATATGGATGCTGACTGTGCTAGCTGACATGCTGTTCTTAGCAAAATGCAATGTGTTCAATCAAGCTGGTAGAGCCAGAGTCCATAAATTTATCATGCAAATGTTAGTGGTGAGAAAGCCTTCTCAAAAGATGCTGATGCACAGGGAGCTGGGTTTGGCTCCTGTTTCCAACCTGACAGTTCATGCAGTGGTATTATTGACCTCCACAGCACCACACCCAAGTTTGTCACAACCATTCAAAACACTGGTAAAATTTATTTTAAAAGCATGATTATAAATGAAAAATTCTCCATTTACAAAATTTGCATATACCAACAAAGATTTGCCAGACACATGATATATGCTATTACATTTTTAGAAAATGCACTATGACAATACATAGTGCATTTCATTGTGACAGAGTGAAAGAGGTGAAATACAGTTAAGAATGTTAGAACTCCACTATAGTTGGAAAAAAACTCTAATAATAGTTTAGCTACTAATAAAAAATGACTGTACTGTTTTCCAAAATAAAGATATCTACTATTAGACTGATCATTTGCTACAATTCACCTTAGTAAACATCACATTTATGTAATATAGAGTCTCTAACATTTTGTATCTAAACTGCCCTAGAAATCTAACAATGATGACCACCAAAATCCCCCATTTGTCTGAAATCAAATAAAGTTAAAAATATACATAGTTGAGTACTAAATGTATCATAGTAATGTTTCTAAAATTTCTTTAGGGATATTTTGATTCTTTTTAACTGGTGAGAACTGAGGAAATAATTGATTTCAGTAGCTTTTGTTAACACTGATAGCTTACATTTGTCATGTGAGTAGAAACTAATATTTTTTGAGATCTTTCCATTTGTTAGGTGCTATGGCATTGTAAGCATTTTTCTTTTATTTAATTCTTCACTAGAAACTTCTGATGTAAGAAATTTTATTCCCAATTTTTCTCATCTGTTTTTCTAATTCTGTCATTTTCATTCTGCTCTTGGGATTATTCAGGTTTTGTTTTGTTTTTTCTTTTTTCTTTAACATGTGACATAATCCCATTCCTGTTACTTGCTCTAAAGAAAAAAAAAAAAAAAGAAAAATGTATCTTCATGCAAAGACCTGTCCTTGAATCTTTATACTCTATTCAGAATCACCAAAAAACAGAAATGCAAAGGTCCTTCAACAAATGATAGATAAACAATGTCTGGAATGTATATATAATGGGATACTATTCAGCAAAAAAGAATAAACTATTGATCGATGCAACAACTTGAATTAATTTCAAGGCATTATACTGAGTGAAAGAAGCCAGTATTATAAAACATATTGTAGGCCATTTTCTAAATGGCACAGCTATCAGTCTTTGCCTGAGTTTAGCAATGGGGAGAAGTGGTTTTTAAAGAGAAAACATGGAGGTATTTTGGGGTGAAGAAACAGTTTTGCATCCTTATTATACTAGCTGGTTACACATATCTATACATGTGTTACAATTCATAAATATGTATGCCAAAAAGTTAATTTTAAAATATTATAATTTAAAAAAACTTGAAGACACAATAAATGTATGATAACTTTGACAGATGCTGGGGACTTGTTTCCTTAAAATGAGAATAATTTTATGAAAATTATATAAATCTTCAAATATTTGAAAGACTGTCTTATGATTTACCCAAAATTAAGAATATTGAGCTTATTTAGAGCCATTGCATGCTTTAAAATATTAGTTATCTCATTTTGGTATTGTACACTCTATTTATAATTACACCATTCTTTTTATCTTGCTCAGTAATCTAATCTTGTCATTTAAGAACCAGCCATCTAGGCCAACTAATAAGTCAACATTCCACTAATTTTAGATTGTTAGAAGGATCCTTAGTATTGTTGGCTAGTCAGAGAGGCCACAAAGTAGAAGATAAGTGGCCGGATTCCTTTTCTTCCCTATGGTGTTATAAGTGTCTTTCCATCTGAGTTTATTTAGAGACTGAGAGCTGCCAAGATCTTTCAGTTTGGAAATTGAAGATACTTAATGCTTGAGCACATGGCTCAACAACATTAACATTTTAAACTTGGAATAAGCCTCAGTCTCCGGGAAAAACAGCTGCTTTGCTAAGCATTGGGTGGAAAATAATCATTAAAAAGTTTAAAATAACTGTAAAATACTATTCTGCCTGAGCATTAGAAAGTTTTGTGAAGTGTTAGCAGTTGAGGAAAACCCTACTCTCATGTCATTAAATAATACAGTGAAGTTTATATATGAAGGGAGTAGGGACACGGGCAGGCGGTGGCGGGCGGGGCGGGGGGCACATTCTCTTGAGCGTTGTATTAAAACAGAAATTTATCATGTAAGCACAGTAATTATTTGGAAATATTTAAATTTATTTCTGCACCTCAATTTGAATAAGGCAATTCACTCCTGAGGGACACTTCAAAGGAGGTGTTTGCTGTAGCCCTCCTGTGAACTGTCCTGCACTGTCGCGGGAGGATCACAGGGGAGTCCAAGGGAAGACTCAACCAAGAGCAGCAGTGACCAGGTTCTTGTCTCTGCTCAAGAAAGATTTCAAGAGCAAGACAGATGCAGGAAAGCAAAAGTGATTTATTAAAAATGAAAGTACACACTTGAGAGAGAAGAGCAGATGAACTCAGAGAACGAGTTGCACGGAGAAAGTCGTGATCAGCGAGTTTTATTCCTCCCAGAAACAGGGATTGGTGATGTCCCATTGATGTGGTTCATTCATCTCCTCCCTCTGGGGGGAGGACCCTCCCATTTCCCACTTTTTCTTTCTTATTTGGTTTCTCCAGAACTGTCCTGGTATCAGATGCATGATGGGAGTCATAGTGACTGGAATGCAAATAACATTATAATGACATTAAAAATTAGCTAAATGTCAGGTCCCCAGTCATGGGGATCAGCCTTGCTGCATGAAACTGGTTCTTGGTTTTCTCCAGCAGCAGGGGCTGGATACAGTCACTTGTTACTTGTGTAACCAGTGAGGCACCTCCCTTGTATCCTGGAGGGGGTTGTCAATTTTGTAACTATTCTGCCTCAGTACCATCAGAGTTAACAATTACCGTCTTAAGATGTTTACTTTGAAACATTTATTTAAAAAAAAAAGTCATGTATCAAGCAAGCAAGCAAGAAAAAAATATTACTCAGTAGAATAAGAACTACATTAAATATAGAGATCAAGAAATACTGCTTTTCCATTTCCTTTCTTCTCTCTCTCAATCTCTCTCTCTCTCTACACTCACACCTTCTCTCCTTCCTTACCTCTTTTTCTTTTCTTCTTCTTTTTCTTTAACATAGAATGACATAGAATAATAATGATACAAACAGAAAAAAATCAGAAGAAATAAAACGTTTAAATGAGTAAAGGCACATCAAGAGCAAGAAATAACAATGACGGTGCCTGTACTTTCTTTGTACTCTTAAACCGGAGAATCTCAGCTTGGCTTCAGTAACACAATTTGAGCATAGTTTTCTAGATAGATAGATAGATAGATAGATAGATAGATAGATAGATAGATAGATAGATAGATAGATTATAGATATACTTTCTCTGTAATTTTCTCTGTTGAATTTTACCTACGTTAAACCCTGTATTAGATGGAAATAAATATAGATTGTTATCACTAAGTCAGTTCATATTCTATTTTGGCTGTAAGTGTCTTACTTACCCTATAGCTGGTTTTGTTTCATTTACATTCCTTTGGAAATTTCAAACGTTATTCCAATTCTTTACTTGTAACTCAGAGAAAAATATGAAAATTTCTTCACAGGAATCTGTGCAACTACACCCACTCTCAGAAGGCATATGTGGCCTGTAAATGCATCATCCAAAAGGTAATCACCACAAATTTAAAAAAAATAAAAATAAAAAAAATAGCACATTTGCCATAGAATTGAGTAATCTCTGATACCATTTGTATATAAAATACCTGTTTAAAATATGCATTACTGCGTTTAGAATCGTTTTTTTGAATTTTTTTAGTATATTCTGGAAAATGATGAAAAACTCATGTTTATTTGACAGATGACTAGTTTATTTCCTCCAGTTTTATGCAACAATTAGTTTTGAACATTTATCAAAATCATAGACAATCACCTTTTTAAAGAAAATGAATTCTGTATTTATATACACATCAAATGAGCATTCTAATGCTGAAATATTATACACACACACACACACACGTTGGCTAATAACGAACATCTCACTATAAAGATTCCAACTGAAAAGATAATCCTAAATATTTTTTCTTTGATGAAGATTGTATCACAATAAAACAAACAATTATTGTATTATTATCAAGTTCTAATTTTCATTAAGAATTGAAAATAATTCAGTGCATATATTCCTATTTTTTCCCTATATTTAGAAAAATAAGTCAACTGAGGAGTAACTCTTCATTTCATTCTCCTTTGCAAGGAAAGGAAGCAGTGACTCAGTAACACTGCCCTGGAGAGCTATTAGGATCTCATCCCTTTGTCTCCTCTCATCTACATTCTTTTAGAATTATATGTTAAGAAAGACAACAATATGCAGAAGACTTCCAAAAAGGGTCAAGTTGTGAGAATTCTTAGTGAAAGGAAGTTACTCTTCCTTATTTTCAGTGTATATAAACAAGTTTAACACATCACATTGAATGCCTTCTATATGTAGTATTTTGCATAGAGAATGTCTCATTTCCTACTGATTTCTCCCCACTGCCCCATATTACAGAGAACACCTATCCATTAAGTTTTGCTTATTCATTGAACAAATAGAATGCTAGCACACGTTTTCCGGCTGGAATTTTGAGTTTGTTTCATTGGTATTGCCAGCATGTTCCAACTGAAAAAAATTATTTCATGGTTTAGTATTTGCTTAAGCTTGTAAGAAAACTTCTTCACTTTTTTTGTTTTTTTTATTTTACAGAGTAGGTAAAAATAATCATAATCTATAAGGCTTCCATGGATTTCATTGTTTTATACTATAACTATTCATAATTTATAAGTATATGGAAATTGGTTAAATTCACAAGGTAACATAATAGGTTAGCATCAGACTGAGCACAGTTCATTTATTCATCAGTTTGCAGAAGGATTTGCAGCTTAATCAGCTAGGGTCCATAGGCTGATCTAATGAGAATGATGCTCAAGAAATACACAGTTATCTCAAAATGATCTCATGGGCATATAGGAACCACTTAACCAGGTAGAACTTTTGACATTGAGATGGTAAGAAAATAATTATTATAATAACAATAATCACTATTACTATTATTATTATACATAGATATATAAACCATCTATCTCTATATATAATATACATAGAATATATTATATATGCAGTATATATATATAGAGAGAAAGAGAATTGATATAGTATATATAAATATATATATACATGGAGATCGTTATATGATCAATAGATTAATAGATTGATTGATAGATATCACATCTATATAGTACATAGTATATCTATATATATTTAAGCAGCTCCTCATACTATTATTCCCTTAAGATACTTTGTATCCCTTCTATAAGATGAGAATTTTTATTTGTATTTTATAGAACAAACTGAAGTGGCTCTAATTTATCAAAACATAATGTGTGCTTCAATAACTGGTGATGTTTCCAATGTTTCAAGATCATCTTTGCAGTTAAGGAACTTGTACTAGTATAGATGCTATGACACAAAATCCTGACCTTGGACTTTGATATTAAATATAAGGAAGTATTACTCGACACATTATAAGCCCAGATGTGTTCATTACAATTTAGAATATTAAAGTCCTTGCATTCTGATAAGCATTGTTTTATATTTTATGCTATGGGATACTATGAATGAAATACACGTGGTTTACTTAATTTATTTCATAAAATATTCTGTAATTTTGGTTATCATCTAATTAAGATAGTTAAATCTAATCAGCATGTTTCATTATCTTTCTCCTTATATAATTCTACAATGGAAATCTGGGATACCCAAATTATTTGTCTATGTGGACCTCAAAAAATTTTAATAAACAGTTAATATGTACAAATTTATTTTAATAGCAATCTGTCCATCTGTATTGTGAGATTTTTCCACAATTTCTGAAAATCCATAAGAATGTTATAATATTTCCTACAAAATAGGCATGAACAAATACTATCAAAACTATATTATAATTTCAGATGTAATATTTGATCCTGCATGTAAAATAAATGACTTTTATTCTATGAAACAATTAATTTCTCTTCACAGATGCTTACGTGTGAAATTAAATATTTCATACATTCATTACTTTTATAATTTTAGAAACCAGCCACTCTGAGGTACACTAATCAACTTTTTCATTTGTCTGAAAGCTAATTCTTTAATGGGCAGTAATAATTTTCTCTGCCTAATGAGTCATCATGCATGCCCTGCATATTGAATACTTAAAATAGTCTTTTTATTTTCATCGTCATCAACATTGGACTATGTATTTCAGTATAAAAATGTTGATCCTTTGTATTAGATATTTAAATCCTTTATTTTAATTACATTGTTAAAAGTTAACATCATTTTGCTCTTTCAAAGTCCAGTCATCTCCTCATAAATTCATGTTCTCCTGAAAGTGCCCATGTTTGTTATTTATTAATTATCATTAAAAGCCTGCCATAGTCACAGAAATGAGACCAACTTCTCAAGGTAGAAGTACAAAATGACACTTATTTTTAATCCTTTTTTATATAAATGCAATAGAGCAAAAATAAGTCACTTCAAATATTAAGCAAAGTGCATTTAATTATTTGCACACTCTTAATTTTAATGTTTTTATAAGTGAGGAGTGAAGCTACTCTGATTTTACATGGGAAACCTGTGAGAAACTGCAAAAGCAAACTATTTTCTTAGAACTTGTAGCATATTACCATATTATCACTTTGTAGCAAATATAAAATATGAAAGAAATGTATTCTTTTTTATTTTTATAAATGTATTGGGGTGACATTGGTTTGTAAAATTATATAGGTTTCAAGTGTACATTTCTTGAAAAAAATACATCATTTATGCGTTGCATTGTGTGTTTACCACCCTGAGTCAGTTCTCCTTCTATCACTATATATTTGACCCCCTTTACTTTTTTCTACCCCCCTTCTTCCCCTTACACTCTGTTAACCACTAAACTGTTGTCTGTGTCTAGGAGTTTTTGTTTGTTTGTCTTGTTCATTTGTTGCTTTCAGTTTTATATCCCACATATGAGTGAAGTCATATGGTTCTCACGTTTTCTGTCTGACTTATTCCATTTACCATGTTAATCTCAAGATCTATGCATGATGTCACAAACGGCAGTATTTCATCTTTCCTTATGGCTGAGTAATATTCTATTGGATATATGTACCATACGTCCATATCCAATCATCTATCGAAGAACACTTTGGTTGTTTTGATGTTGTGGCCACCGTGATAAGGCTACAATAATCGTAACGGTAACTCTATTCATATTTTTTTTGAGAAACCTCCATACTGTTTTCCATAGTGGCTGCACCAACTTATATTCCTATCAACAGTGTTTAAGGGTTCCTTGGTCCTCACAGTTTCTCCAACACTTGTTATTACTTGTCTTCTTGATAATAGCCTGTCGAACAAGTGTAAGGTGGTATCTCATTGTGGTTTAGATTTACATTTTCCTAATAGCTAGTGAAGTTGGGCTTCTTTTCATTTATCTGTTGGCCATTGCATGTCTTCCTGGAAGAAGTGTCTGTTCAGGTCCTGCGCCCATTTTTTAATTGGATTGCTTGTTTCTTTGTTGTTGAGTTGTATGAGTTCTTCACATATTTTGGAGAAAGAAATTTATTCTTAATGAAACAAAACAAAGATTATTCTCTAGGAAAATACTATTTGTAAGTAACTAAATAAAATACATTGTTAAATGCAATTAAATGAGCATAGTTTAATAATAATACATTTCCTTGAATTAAACAATTTTTCATCAACAGATGAAGAGATCCAAATGTATTATGTTATAATTGAACATTTGATCAGAATACTTCACCCCCAGTTGACTTTGATTGCATCCATATTACTATCTATCAGTTAAAATATTAATTTAGAAATAAAGAGGAAGCAACTCATTTATTTATTTATTTTATTAAATTTATTGGGGTGACAATTGTTAGTAAAATTACATAGATTTCAGGTGTACAATTCTGTATTACATCATCTATAAATCCCATTGTGTGTTCATCACCCAGAGTCAGTTCTCCTTCCATCACCATATATTCGATCCCCCTTACCCTCATCTCCCACCCCCCACCCACAACTCATTTATTTTTGAAGAATAGTCAAGTTCTTAAAAGAAGAAAAGTGAAAATTATGTTTCCAGGACATGTTACAGTTGAATGGACATTCTGGTTTGAGAGTGATGGGTAGCTAAAAGAGAGATGGCTGGTACTTAACAATTTTTTTTTTCCTAAGAGGTACATCTACCAGCCATTTATAGCCTTATTGTTTCCTCTATATGAATATAATTGTCAAATGAATTCTATTTTCTACTACCTCAGTTTTTTTATCTAGATCAAAGCATGAATTTGTTGTACTGTGATCAATCTTTCTCATTGATAATAATTTTGTGCTTCATGGCAAGTGCTCTTTAAAAATAACCACAGATTTAAAAGAAAGAAAAAAAACAACTATCAAGTTGCAAAAGCTTTTCCTATTATAGTTAATATGATCAAACTACATCATATGTTGTTGCAAATGGTAAGATTTCATTCTTTCTTGTGGCAGAGTAATACTCTATTGTATAAATGGACCACAATTTCTTTATCCAGTCGTCTATTGATGGGCATTTTGGTTGTTTCCATATGTTGGCTATTGTGAATAGTGCTGCACAAAACATAGGGGTTCATGTATATTTTTTGAAATAGTGTTTTGGATTTCTTTGAGTAAATACCCAATAGTGGAATTGCTGAGTCATAAATTTTTTAGGAACCTCCATACTGTTTTCCATAGTAGCTGCACCAATGTCCAATCCCACCAGCAGTGCACAAGGGTTCCCTTTTCTCCACATCCTCACCAACAGTGGTTGTTGGTATCTCATTGTGGCTTTTACGTGCATTTCTCTGATGATTAGTGACGTTGAACGTGTTTTCATATGTCTATTGGCCATCTGTATCTCCTCTTTGGAGAAATGTCTTTTCATGTGCTCTGCCCATTTTTTAATTGAGTTGTTTGTGTTCAGTTGCATGAGGTTTTTTTTTAATACATTTTGGATATTAACCCCTGAAGATACATTGGCAAGTATCTTCTCCCATTCAGTTGGATGTCTTTTTGTTTTGTTGATGGTTTCCTTTGCTACGAAAAAATGTTTAGTTTGATGTAGTCCCATTTGTTTATTTTTCCTTTTGTTTCCCTGCCCAGGGGAATATATCAGTAAAAATATCACTAAGGGTAATGTCTGCAAGTTTACTTCCTATGTTTTCTTCGGGACTGAGAGGATATTGTGCTAAGTGAAATGAGTCAGACTGAGAAAGACAAATACTCTATGATCTCACTTATATGTGGAATCTAAAGAACAGAATAAATGCGCAAACAACTCAGAAATAGACTCAGAGATACAAAATAAAAAGTGATGGTTGGGGGATGGGGGAGAAGGTGAAGGGATTAGAAAGTACAAATTGGTAGTCACAAAATAGTCCGAGGGCTGTGAAATACAGTATGGGGAATATAATCAATAATATACAGATTATGTAGGGTATCAGATGGGTATTGGACTTATCGAGGGGATAATGTCATACATTGTGTAGATGCCTGACCACTGTGCTGTACACCTGAAGCTGATGTAGAATAATGTTGGGTGATAACTATGACTATATATATATATATATATATATATAGTCATATATGATTTTGTGTATATATATATATATATATATATATATATATAGCCACAGGATGTAAAGTACAGCATAGGGAATATAGTCAATGGTATTATAATAGCTGTGTACAATGTCTCAGGGGTAGTAGACTTGGGGGGTTATCACTTTGTCAGAGGTATAAATGTCTAATAATTATGTTGTTTTGTACACCTGAAACAAACAAATAAATAAATACTGCATCACACAGACTTAGTAATGCCTCATGATAATGAATACTTGCTTCTCATAGACATATAAAGTTTCAGATCTAACAAAACTTTTTGAAACTAGCTTATTCTATAACATGGAAAAATGAATAATTTTGCTATTAACATAATAATGTTCAATCTTTTTGAAAACAGAGTTCTTTTCTGCATTTAAATAACTTTTTTGTGTCCAAGAAATATTTAGCTCACCATCAATTATCCTCATCATATATATCTACATCATTCCACAGATATCTGTGTGATTAAAAACAAAAGGATCATTAACTGAATTTTCCACAAGAAATATTTTTACTCATTTTTCCTAACTCTTCCACAAGGAACCACTACACTGTTTCTCAGTATGGTGTTAGATTTTTCACAAACCATATTCATTGATAGATTAATGCATTGATAGATTAATATCTGGAAGATAGATCTTCCAGAAAATCTTTATGAATTTAAGTTCCCAACTCCACATCTTCCATCAACCAGCTTAGTGTGTAGAAGTTGTGAGGAGGAAGGTGGTAATGTTAGCTTTTACATATATTAATAATATAGGCTAATGGTTTAATTTCTGTAGTTATTGATGTACATTAATTACTTGAAAGAGAGGTTTCTCCCAACATGAGTTTTATCTTTCCCACCTTGGCATTCTCAACTTTAGCTCCATTTAGTACTTTTCCTTTTGCATATAGGAACACTTCCCACCTTAACACTTATCACCATTTTGATGTACTTCAACATATAATTAGCCTTTTGAAAAATAGCTTTAAAAAGAACTTAGAATACATTTGCAAGTAAATGATGAACAAGAAAAAAGTTATTTCTATTACAATCTAAAACAGTCTGAAAAGTGATATCAAAAAAATAAAAAAACTAGTCCTTAAAATTGCCTGTTTCAGAGAAAATTAATTTGGCAACATAAATTTAATTGCCCCATGCCAAAATTCATTTGTTTAATTGCATTAAATATTGGCCTCTTTTAATGTATATATAGAGGTAGGCACAATTGTAACAAATCCCCCCAAATATGTCCCCAGTTGTACAGGGTCAGCAAACTATAGCCAGGAAGCCACCACCCACTTGTCTTTGCAAATACAGTTGTATTGAAATAAAGCTATGGCCATTAATTTACCTATTATCTGTGGCTGCTTTCCTACTACAACAAAAGAGTAGTTGCAATAGATACCTTATGATTTTCAAAACCTAAAATATGTATTATCTGGCCCTTTAAGAGAAAGTTTGCCAATGACAACATGATAAAAATCTTTCTTGAAGGCAGCTTCTGAAATAATTTATGCTATAATATATGTTGATATTTCACTTTACATACTGAGTTAGGAGTAACTTCTGCCAGTATAGCTGCAGCAGAAGAAGCTCTTGAAGTTTCCATTTGGCCAGTGCCCCTTTTTAAGGTATTCTCCATAATGCATGCAGTGATGATCCCCTTGGAGAACCTTCTTCCACACTTCCTGCTATGTGTGCAATGCAACACTAACTCCCCAGTGCCAGGTAGATAGAAACATTTCCTAAGTACATCAACTGGGTTTTCTTCCTCAGGTAATATAAAATAATGTAATGCTCCATGAGAACTTGACTATAAAATGATACACACTTTATATATGTGTGTTTTGCACTGTATATGACACTGCACAAATGTAGAGAAATATATGCAAGAAAAAATAATACAGCTGGAAAGATGCCCCAAAAAGAAAAAACTTGTAAAGAGAAGAGATTCTCTGCCTTGATTTAGAAAAATTGTTTGTTCAAATTTTTGAGTCTAACCTATGATATTCAGAAAGATTTGAAGACATTACATCCATAATTATCAAAAGGACTTGACTTAAAATAAAGAATTAGATATTAAGAAAGTATTTTGATAAATTATAAATGCAATTGTTAAATAAAAATAAGCCATAGGAAAATTAAAGAGATGACGTCAACAAAATGTGACAGAAAATAAATGACAGAGAGAGACAGAGACAAGGAGGGAAGAAGGAGAGGAGAGAGGAGAGGGGAGGGGAGGAGGGGAGGGGAGGGGGGAGGGGAGGGGAGGGGAGGGGAGGGGAGGGGAGGGGAGGGGAGAGGAGAGGAGAGGAGAGGAGAGGAGAGGAGAGGAGAGGAGAGGAGAGGAGAGGAGAGGAGAAGGGGATACATTATATGAGAGGAAGAGACATCGAGAATCATTTTAGGAGGATCAATATTCAAATTATAACAGTTCCAGAAAGAGATTACAAGTGAATATATAATAAAAGCAGATTTAAGTTGGTCAAATTTAGCAAAGTATATTTTTTTGGCTTGTTCTTCCTGAACTCTGGAAAATTTCTGGAGTAAATGCATTACCTAGGTTTCAGGTCTTCTTTGAGATATTAATTTGAAATTCATCTTTTTGGTATGGCCTTCTTTTCGTTACTAAATCTAATTAGATTAGGTTATGCCAACCCTATCTCAAAACCAGGATGTTCCTTCATAGTATACAACCTTCCAAAATTTACATTTATGTGATCATGTCTGTTTGTTTTTAAATCAATATCTGTTGCCCTCACTCAACTCTACCCTCCATGAGGATGAGGGCTACACATCAATTTTCATTGATCTCTATGTTCCTCACTTCTCATCAAGCCTACTATCTAGTATGCCATCAATAAGCATTTGTTTTATTCATCTATGCAGAATGCTGAAATGAAGAATCTGGAATTGCTGAATGAATTTTTAGGAATTGCAGTTAACTCTATTACTTAATGTATGTTTTATATGTAAAATATGTATGGAAGACAGTATATTCTGAATGGAGTGACAATTTCTTTTTTGTATTTTATAGTGTTTGCAATATAAGTAATGAGCAGAGAAATTACTTAGCTCATTATTTTACAAAAAAAAAAAAAATCAGAAGCAAATATTACTAAGGAGATAAAGAGTTGGAATGTTGCTTTTTCCCTATCCTGTTTTGAAAGCATTATTGTTTAAAATGATATTATTATTCTTGGAGTATCAGAATGTATGTATCAGAGTATCACTTTATATTTCTGTTTCTGTTTTCCTGCATTACAGGAGATAATCTGTAAATATTAAAATTGTAAAGATCTTTCAGATGAAAGGAAAAAAAAGGGAGTGTCATTGCCAAATTGTTCAATATACTTAATGGGAAAATCAATTTAATAACATGCATCTGTTATAAATACAGTTGCATATTTGGAAACATCAGTGCTGACTTATAGCAAAGGGAAGTAGTTACATGCAATTGAATTAACATTGAAAAACAAAAAATTAACCATGAAATGTATGTGCAACAATATACAGTTATTATTGCAACTGTTTTGATGATAGAAAAAATACAAGAAAGATAAAACAGAAATGGATTTGGTGATTTCATTAAATGTAGAAGGAAGTTGTTTAGTGAAATAAAAGAGGCATTTCTTTTAAGGCTTTCATCTTAGTTGCCGTATGTGATAGAAAGTAAAATATGGCAGTACAACTAATAGAGAGGAAAAACTAACATAAAGTAAAATATAGCATGGAGTGATCAAGGATTCTTTAGTGATAAATGCAAAACTTTATTAGTAAGCAGAGAGGATAATGCCTCCCTTTTGGGGAGTTTGAGAATATTTCCCAGAGAACCTTTCATTGGACCTAGGTCTTAAATAATGAGTAGGAGCTTTCCAGAGAAAAAGGGGTAGAATTCTTAAGAGGAAGGAAAGCATGCTTTTAGGAATGGAGTAAAGAAATACAGTGTTGGGAACATTTATGCATATGTTTGGAACACCTAAAGGACTTGCTGAGTGTAGAGTGAGTTATAAGGAGTGGGGATGATGGAAGATACTGCTGATGTCTTGGCCGTGAAAACCTAAAATAAGTAAAGGGGTGCACAGTCATTCTATAGGAATCCTGATGTTAATAAAAGTCCCAAGTTGAAAATTTGTTTGTTTGTTTGTTTGTTTGAAGATTAATGCCTCTGAAAACCTTACAGTGGGGGAAGGTCTGGAGAAAAGAGGACCCGGAGTCAGGGACGTTAGTCAGGAGGCTGTAGCAAGAGTGAAGAAGAAAGTGGTTGTGGTCTGACAAGGCAGTGGTACAGTTCATTTAGGAGATCCATTTAGGAGATAATAACTGGCAAAACACAATTTCCAGTTTTAGTGTTGAAGTCAAAGTTAACATATCAAAATGATGTTCTTACATCATATTTCTATTGCCTTCTAGTTAAAAATAATGATAAAACAAAAACTTTTCTTCAATGTGATATAGAAGCAATCTCCAAGGGCATTACCCACTATTTAACATAACTTTACAAATCACAGCTAGATTAGTGTTTTTATTATTCAAATAGTTCCTATTTTTGAAAAAGGATTTTAATAACATAGTTCAGATGAATCAGCAAATAAGTAAATAAACTTGACAGCAATTTTATGTATTTACTTGAAGAAAAATAAATGGCTGTTATATCAAATGACTATAAAAAGGCTATGTGTAATACATGTTATTTATAGGTAGTGTATACATTATTATATGTTATATTTTCTCATATTTTTATTTACTGATATAATTCTTGATGCAATTTCTATTGTGGTATTATTATTTTAGTGATACTTTTTTCTTCTAAATGTGATATAAATATAAGCAATTTCGAATAAAATAACATAAATTTTGTGTTTCCCATTGGCTAACCAACCTCCAGAGGTTCTACTTTTAAACACTCAAGTACTTTCTCAAAATAACAAAAACAAATGCTTTTCTTTATCATTAACTTTTCAAAGCTTGCTGACTTTTGTGAAATCATTGTAGCTAGGCTCAAATGGTGTATGAAATGAAAATTTCCTGCCTAGCCACTGCACATAGGAAACATCATGACAATGTCTCGCAATCAATGTTCTGCTCAGTTATTTTTTGTAATGCTGAGGTCATGGAGTATTACAAACTTCCTGAGGAAAAGGAAAAGGGTAACTGAAACTTTTCTTCAAATGTCATTTTGATTTACCCCTTTCCTGTGTATGCTTAATTGGAGATATTTGATCAATTTGAAATAAAGTGCTACTTTCATTGAGTGGTCATGAATGCTCCAAACCCAAATCCCAAATACTGAATATAAGCACTAGAAGTTTGTACATGTAGGTAGTCCTAAGTGGTGAGCAACGGCCACAATGGCTATGCCAGAATGAATATCTCTGTGACCCTGAGGAAGGTTCTGCTCTTGGCTTCCGTATGCACATAATAGCAGCTTTCGAAAGTAGGCATCCTTCTTGACGTGTGTATTGCCTTTTGTGTTAAATGACATGCTGTTAAAATGTGGGTACAAATTGACTTGGTTTATTAAGAGATATGATAACAGCTATAGACACAAAACACAGAACATAAACTCCCACGTAAAAGTGTTTCTATTTCCTCTTGTAGTACTCATTTTATTTTCCTTTTATCCATATAACTAGAAGTCACGGATATATAGCAAGAGAGATATCATAGTCCATTTTTAGAATGTGCCTGTCGAAAACAAAAATAAAAGCATGGACATTCCTTGCTCTATTTTCAAAGCTTTTAGAGAGAGAGTTCCTGTTTGCCTCCTCTATGCCAGTGTAAGCACAGGTGCAGGGGTGACAGGATAGAGCATTTGTTCATTCAGCTGAAGTTCGATGAGAACTTCATTTGCTTTAGTCATGATTTTATATACAAACTGAAGCTAAAACAGGTGGTATTAAACTCTGCTTCAGTATTGTTCCTTTTCTCTTTCTAAATTTGACAGTAAATAGGAAGGAAATATGAGCCTTATTACCCTGTTCACCTATAAGTTGATTTTAGTTTTTGTTCTGTGGTTGTTGTTCTGTAGACATAGAATCAAAGGCCAGGACATGGTAGTCCAGAATTGCCAAGCTATGAATAAGCCTAAAGTAAGCTACCCATATAAATTGTGGTTAAGGTCTTAGACAAGTCCACAAGTCCCCTTTGATGTGTGTGATACAATTTTATGTTATTAGTTCAAAGAGGACTAAGCTCAGAATCATAAAACATGTCTTGAATTTCTGGTTTCTCTATTACCGTGTGATTTTGCATGATCCAGTTACTCTTTGTGAGTAGTACTGTTTTCATCTCTACAATAATCAAATACAAAAACATTTCATATATTGTAAAGTGCCTTATGATTTGTATTAGATTTTTTAAACTTTCTGTTAAAAACTAACACAAACTGGGTGGATTAAAACAACAGTTCTGGAGGCTAAAAGTCCAAAATAAAGGTGTCAGCAGGGCTTTGTTCCCTTTGGAAAGTGTAGGAGAATCATTCCTTGCTCTTCCTAGCTATTGGTGGTTTGTTACCAATCTTTGGCATTCCTTGGCTTACAGATGCATTGCTCCAATGCACATATTTGTATGGCATTCTCTCTCTGTCTCTGTGACTTCACATGAACAACTTCTTATAAGGACAGAAATCGTATTGAAGCAAGATCCACCGTACTCCAATATGACCTCACCTTGACTAATTACAATGGTAATCACCCTATTTGCAAATAAGGTCACATTCTAGGGTCAATACTTCAACGTAACATTTTTTTTTTATTATTAAAAATTATTGGAATGACGATGGTTAGTGAAGTTACATAGGTTTCAAGTGTACAATTCTGTAATCCATCATCTGTATATCACACTGTGTGCTCACCACCCAGAGTCAGTTCTCCTTCTATCACCATATATTTGATTCCTTTACCCTCATCTACCACCCCCTCCCCACTTACCCTCTGGTAACCACTAAACTATTTTCTATGTCTATGAGTTTTTGTTTCTTTATTTGTTTGTCTTGTTCCTTTGTTGCTTTCAGTTTTATATCCCACATATTAGTGAAATCATATGGTTCTCGACTTTTTCTTTCTGACTTATTTTACTTAGCATAATAATCTCAAGATCCATCCATGTTGTCATGAATGGCACTATTTCATCTTTTTTATGGCAAAATAGTATTCCATAGTGTATATATACCACATCTTCTTTGTCCAATCATCTATCGAAGGACGCTTTAGTTTCAACATAATTTTTTGAATGAATGCAATTCAACCTACAGCATATTTAAACCTACAACATATTTAAATACAATGCTGATTATTAGTAGCTTAATTCTGATAACTTATGGATAAATTAACACTTTTCTCCTATTAGGGGAAGAAAAAAAAAAAGCACCCATAGCTATCCAAGGAGATACTCAAAGTAAAAATGATAGTGTGCCAAAAGAAATAATTATTCTTTATTCCATGCCTACCATCTATCACCATTAGTTATCTGATGAATGTATACTCATCACACACTGCTTTTAATAAGTAAGGTTTGTTAGGACATTTACATTTTGCAATGCACTTTTTTCTTTTCTTTATCTTATTTGATTCCTACAATAATCCTATGAGAAAGACTCCATAGAACCGTTTTCAAATAGGTAGACTGAAGCTCAGACAGATATTGAGTAATTTGCTCAACTTTATAAAACACAAACGATAAAATGGAGCCCAGAACCCCTTAAACTCCAAGGGTGATAATTTTTTTCATTAAAACTGTGTTTGTTTGTCTCTGGCAAAATCCTTCTCATTCCTCAAAACCTAGTCAAATTGCATTCCCTTTTCTAGCCCAGCCTGTTCACATATCAAGCAAATATAATTTCTTTCTTATCACTGGGTATGTGACAAACTATTCTGGCTTATACAACTACATATCCTGGATTTTTCAGGACAGCAATAATGTAAATATTGAATTCTTTTGTCTGACCACATGTCCAATTATTTTTGAGAACATACAGCCATCATAAATACAGCATTATGCCATGCTATTAGTGTATATGATTTTTATATTAGTATATATGTTTTGCTCCTCTTCTATTGATGAGATCCTTGAGAATAAATGTTCCATTTTACACGTCATACTCTCCTTACAGCCTAACACAAGGTAAGATCTCAAAAGCTCATAAATTATTTGAAAAAAAAATCTTATCAGTATTAATTACAAAACTTCATAACTGACAGTCATAAACATTTCATAACATGTAAAATATTAAAGACACTTTTTAATCTTTATAATTACAGGCAGAAAATGAGAAATAGCAAGTCCTTGAAGAATGTTGTTTCATTCAATGTAGTTTCATTATAACCTGATGAAGTGATGTCGGAACTTAACTCTTATTTAAATTAATTAGCCTATGGTAAATTATTTTTGTTATACTCTGTTTTGCTTCAAGTTGTAGAATTTATCAACGATATTAAATGAGGACTGACTGTATGTTATCAACTGTGAAGTGGCATGAGAGAAAGATTGTATGATTGAGTAAATGCAGTGTTGATAAAATGGTACCTATATTTGCAAACATCTGAGAAAAATTACTTATTGTTATTTCACAAAATGTTTTGTTCTTACTACATATAACCTCTCTAAGAAAAAAATGTTGAAAAAGTGACATAAAACACTTGGCTCATTGTTAAAGACACTTAACAGTGCTGTCATTGCTTAAGTAACACCAACTGGGTTAAAGTCTATTAAATAAATTATATTTCACATTTCAAAATATTTATATATTTTTCAAGTTTATATACTCACTTTTGACACAATAGCAAACCTTATGTAACTAGGTCCATTGAACCATGGTCAGTATTGAGATGGTCTTAAATGTTTCTGAATAATTCCTGTATCATTGCATTTTAAAGTGTCATAATAAGTTTTATAAGCATGGACTCTAGACTCAGACTTATAAGCATGAATTCTAATAAGATTTGTGACTTTGGACAAGTTATTGAAACTTTCTATAATTTTAAGATGGAGAGTATAAGAATTATTAAATTAATAAATACATTTGAAGCATTTGGAATAGTACCTGGTAGAAAATGTGTCAAATACATACACTTATTTTTATACATAAGCTATAGATAGATATTAATATTTTAAAATGTTTGGGTATCTAAAGTCAACTGCATTTAGACTTAGATCTTTAATTGAAAGCAAGTATGGCTTCAGACAACTAACTTTTCTTTTTAGCTGCAATCTTATCTATAAAACAAAGAAAAAAAAATCGTATCTACTCCATTAGTAAATTGGTTGAATTAATATCTCTAAGTAAGTGTTAAATATTTTTCATGTTTTATTCTGTCTTTTCAAGTTCATATCAAGACCATATTATGCAGTATGCAGTATATAAACTATGAGTCATATTATCTCTGACTTCCTCTTTGCTTTCAACAACGTGAGGACAGAACATTTTAGCCAAATACCTGTAGAGAAGGTGATTATGTCTTGTGCCTTCAAGATGGTGCCAACAAGCTTATCATCCATCTTAATTTCTCAGGACATGTTTATCTACTTAATCACTGTGGCATGAAGGAGAGATGTAGATTATATGTTTTATATGAGCTTAACAATATGCAATATCCTTTGCTCTTATTAAACCTGTGTATTTTTTAAAAGAAGAGAAAGAAAAAGAAAAGAAACTCTAGGGGGTGGCCAGTTATCTCAGTTGGTTAGAGCGTGGTGCTAATAACACCAATGTTTGATCATCACATGGGCCACTGTGAGCTGTGCCCTCCTTAAAAAAAAAATAAATAAAATAAAATAAATAAATAAATAAACTATTATTTGCCATTTGAGAGTTTTCTGGACAAATCATGACAGCAAACTAAGATTTCAAGAAGCGGTTTATGAACCAACAATCATAGGTCAGAAACAATCTGCTACATAAATATTTTCTTGTCCTTTTTAAATAACATTTTATGTAACTTTGTTAATATTATTTTCACAACTCCTTTTTAAGTTCTGTGCCAACCAGTAAATTTGGGGGGAATCAAAGCACAATAGCTACTAAAATACTGAGAAATAGAAGTATGAATATTTTGAGTTATACAGTTACTTTAAATTAAAGACTAAATCATGTTTATCTTTCACTTAGAGAATAGAATATATGCCATTTTTAGATGTTATATTCTTAAAGAACCCAGAAATATGGCAGCATCTATATTGATTAATTAGTCTCAAGAATAGCAAGACACTATAGTCACCAAATTATAATATTATACAACCTGTAGACTTACTTTAATAAAATAAAATGGAGGTTCAAGCATGTTTTATCTAAAATCAACTTCCTAGTAATTTTGGTTTTGTGGTATGGTGAATTATATTTAATGCAATATATTTAGGCTCTTCATCTGTTCTAGATGTTCACATAACTTTACTGTGCTATAATTTATGTGTAGTAGGTTACTGGATGCATGCGCCCACCCTCATTCCATGTCACAGGGCTCCTTCCCCCAGAGACACTCTGTTCTCCAAAGGATGATGTTATCCAAGGTTTGTCCTAGACACACATGAAATAGGAACTCCTGAATAGCTTATGGTTGAATGATACTATTTAACCAAACTAAAGACTTTTAATTTTTGTTTGACTTTCAATCACTGACTTTCATATCTTTCTTAATTTCTATTTTTATGTATTCAAATTTGTTTTCTGAAAAGTACACTAGAATCATTTACCATATTTAAACTAAATCTAAAGTGAACGTAAGTGGAATTGTTGAGCAGGAGGGTATAGGGATGAAGTTGTTGGATAGACTATCTTATACACACAGCATAGTATATAAAAGCTCTGGCCCGGGAATCTGACAGGCCAAGATTATAATTCCAATTCCACTATTTGTCTGTGTGACCCTACAGGAATTATTTAATTTCACTTATACTCAACTTCCTCATCCATAACCTGGAGATGATAATATCTATTTCAAAGGGTTCTTGTAAAAATGAGTGAAATATTCATAAAAATTGCTTATCTCTGTGCTCAGCATAAAGTAAGTGTGGAATAAATGGTACCTATTGTTATGAGTTATGTCCCTGCTGTTTTCCAAAGGTCATATTTCTAAGGACAATTTAATGACTCTTTTAATTTATTATTTTTCTTTTTTAAACTAGTTTTGTAGCCACAAAAATAGACATTCTCTCATCATTAATGTTTTAGAATCTAGGAGATATACAGGTAGTAATAACATTTCTTCTCTTGATATACTATACTGTAAAATATCCTTTTCCACATACCAATCTATGTCAGTCATATATATTCAACCTATATATCAATCTCATGTAAATATAAAAAGATCATATCATATTTTTAAAACAGCTTAATTGTCATGAAATATTTACTATGTAATCCTGTAACTAAATCATTAAAAATATGTCTGGAACTTTTCATTATTCTTATGAAGTCTAGTAGTGGATTGGTGATATTATCATTATATTTGTCAGAGATTAGAGAAGAATTGTTTATCTACTTCTGGCCTCTATTTTGGACCCAAATTATCAAATTAGCATTGTCATAGCATCCCAGCATTAGACAAGGATAAATTAGTTGTCTCTCCCTGTTGCCTAATTTGTGTTACTGATTTTGTATGTAAATAAAAGTAGCTTCAATTGCTAACATCAAAGCAGCATACTAGACAAATTAACTTCTTCAGCTTCAGGGGTCAGGTTTATAATGTATAGGTTTCAATCACAATATTTGTAAATTAAATGGGCCTCACAAACCACTACTGATGAAGTCTTAGAATCATTTTATTATTGAAATAAGACTCTAAAGTAGAAAATTGTCTAAAAGACATTTTCAGTTTCTTGGGTGACAAATTAGGCATTTTGAATGCAGACTCTTTTATTTTTGCTCTGAAGAAATATATTGATTTTCTAGTTTGTTTTAAGAATAGTAGTGCAAGCATGGCTTCTATTGTCACATTCCTGAGAGTGTATTTGGACATAATTTTCTTTGATAGTAAAAAAAAATTAAATATATAAAGAGAATGAAAGACATGTTTTAACACTGCCATTCATTGGTGTGTATAGCATTGATCCTTACATTTTGAAACATAACCTCTTCATATGAACAAGTAAATATGTTTTTTTTATTTTTCAATATTTAATATTAGCAACATTATGATACCTCTTTCTCATATGAGGAAATACCCCAATTAAAATATAATTCCAAAGATGTTATAGTTAGTGTCTAATGCAGCCTTGCAAAAATCTGGATTGAAATGGAAAATAGATTGTTGGAAACAAACTTTGAATTGCTTTATGGAAGACAAGATCAACTTGAAGGATGAAGGATGAACTAATATTGTTTTCAATAACCAAACTTCATTATTCTGAGTATGAAATGCATTCATAATATTAAACAATTGAGTTTAATGTTAATTTATTTCTCTTGTTGCACGTTCATGTCATGAATAGCAGTAATTTCAAAAGTTATAAAGGAGGTATTTATAAGATGCTGAACTACTGGGAACTGATTCACTCTTTATATTGGTACTATTATGTCTTACACCCTCATTGATAACATCAAAATAATTTATCATGATGAATGTTAGTACAATGAGCCAACAGAAGCAATAGTGATTTGTCACATTGTTTAATGTTACCATTTAAGAATATTACAATCAGTTCTATTACTTTTCTTATAACTTGAATGAACTGAAATATAATTTTGAAAGAATAAGTACAAACTAAATGATATGCATATGCCATCAGATGGTTATTTTTTTCCTACTTGTGGTAAATTTAATATTAAAGGTAGCTTCCAACCTGATGCCTCAGGCATCTGATGACTTGACTTGTATGTGCTCTTAGAATGGTTATTGAATAGTCATCCTCTAAAGTAACACCTTACATATTTGAATCTAGAAATCCATCAAGTTGTCTACTTTTCATATGAGTTTATTCTCTACTCTTTATTTCTGAAGTTCTGATATAGAATATCTTATAGAAAGTCTTGGTAGCAGATGTGTTTAAGAATTCATAATCTCCATATATATATAATATATATAATGTAATACAATTCACTAAAGTATATTTGTTTTCTGCAGGTTGCACAGCAATTCTGAAATTATTTTATGCATGTATGAGGATGAGCAAATATGTAAATGTATTGGAAATAGTGTGAACTCTGTCACTTTTGGAGAAAGAAGTAACAAATATTATAAGTATGACTATAATGCTTTTCATTATTTATAATGTTATAATTAATGAAAAGGGGAAGGATAGAATAATCCCTTTGATACTGAATTATAATCAGAATTATCAGCAAGATATATATGTATGTGTATATATATATATATATATATATATATAATATATATAGACATAGATTACTATGGATGTGTGTATGCACAGTTTTATGTGTATGTATATATACAGATACAGATATATATATATATGTGTGTATATATATATATACATATATATATACACCGACTCACTATAAACACACATATATATATATATATATATATATATATATATATATATATATATCTATGCTTAAACTACTGAATGAACCAAGGTCCAATGATACCTCAGTAGCACTGACCACAACTAGTGTCCAGATCATGGTTTTTAAATACCATTTTCCAATAAATAGAACTGAAGCTACTTAGAGAAGTATGTGATTCTAGAGCTAGTATAGTAAAAACACAAGATATAAGATAATGTACAATATCTTTTGGTGCCAGAAATACAGAAGTGTTCCAGAGAAAATGAGATCATGGAAAAAGGACAAAGGAGCCCACCTGAAGAAACTCCTAAAGACCAAGCTGGAACAATTTAAGGAACAAAACACATAATGGTAGTTGAATTATAACCAATTGAATAAAAGAAATATCTATAAATTCACACTCACAGAAAATAATAATTGGATAATAAATAAACGTGGGAGAGAAGGGACAGCTCTCCATTATAAAAGAATTACTACTAAAATGTAGAAGAAATGAGGCAAATACAAAATTACTATTAAGCAAATATCAGATTAATCATTACTGCAGGCAAACTCCACCCATGAATGAAAAAATTATTGAGCAAAGTTTAAAAATAGGATATCTGCATAGTTGTAATGCATCTCCCCAAGGGAGATGTAATTATGGAAGGAATAATAGTGACCTTACAGCAGAGAAACCCAGCAGACAACTTCAGAGCATTGTCAAGGTTAACATCACCTATAAGAGATATGTCAAGATACCTGATATGATGCACCGTAAAGGACAAATCACTTCTGTTGTATTCTGACAAAAATGCAGAACTCCAATCTAATCAGAAGATAGCAGACAAATCCAAACCGACATTCCACAAATAACTTATTAGTTCTCTTCAAAAATTTAAGGATCATGAAGGGCAAGGATCGACTGGGAGCAAGCACATATTGTAGAAGGCTAACAAGATACAATTTAACTCATAAAAAAAATCTTTACAATTTGAAGAATTTAGAAATCAAATTAAGTGTTCAACAATAGTACTGAGTTTTTGTAAATAGGTCCTCTAAATATTGGTTGCATTTTTTTAAAAAACATTTGGAATTTTGTTTTTTATTAACGTTTATTGAGGTGACAATTGTTAGTAAAGTTACACAGATTTCAGGTGTACAATTCTGTAATACATCATCTATATCACATTGTGTGTTCACCACCCAGAGTCAGCTCTCTTTCCATCACAGGAAAGAGATTCCCTTTACCCTCATCTACCACTCCCTTCCCCTCTGGTAACCACAAAACTATTGTCTATGTCTGTGAGTTTTTGTTTCTTCATTTGTTTGTCCTGTTCTTTTGTTGTTTTCAGTTTTATATACCACATATCAGTGAAATCATATGGTTCTCGACTTTTTCTGACTTATTTCTCTCAGCATAACAATCTCAAGATCCATGCATGTTGTCACAAATGGTACTATTTCATCTTTTCTTATTTGGAAATCTTTAATCAAAGTATTCAGCAAATGTAACTCGAGGACAATTCAGCTTCCAGAGCTTTTAGGAAAATGTAATTATTGACAATCTTGCAAACCGTCAGACACTGTATTGTATCTCTGTAAGAAGTAAGGGAGCAATAGAGAGCAAGTGCAATAGAGAGCTCAAATATATACAGACTTGAATGTGAAATTATAAAATTGCAATTTGGAATGTCTCAACTCCTGGTAAAAATATTTTGATGGAATTCATATTTTTAAATAGATAAATTTATATTATGTGGCAAAAATGAATGACATTGAGAAGGCCGAATCTAATCTGGGCAAAATATAGTCATAGAGTAAATGAATTTATGAGATTTATCTTTCAAGAATACTTGAAGAAAGGTACTTTGAATGGAGGCCAAAAGTAAATATCTATAAAAAATAAATAATTGCACTGAAATATTTGCATATTTAAATACAAAGATTAGAAATGTTGCTAGAAATGTTATAAAAATATTATGATAATCTTTAATGTCACAGACTATGGTCTGAACTTACTAAGTACCTCAGCATCTGTAAACAGTATTTATCATCTAAAACTATTATTATCAGCAGAGAAAATTCAATTAATGTTATCTATAATACCAAATTTAGTAACCAAAAAATTCTACTTTGAATAAGATTGCAGGTAATTATGTGAAACAAATATGTATGTATTGAAAAATGTACATTTCAGAACAACAATTTGGTATTAGTGAAATGGTAGTAGGAATAGGTACAACTAAGAAATTTAGTAAGTGATATGCAACAAAATTATTGTACCTCATATTACTTTTAATATGTGATTAGTAAATATGTTTTTGTTTTGATGTATATGTTACTTATAAATGATTGTGTTTGCTAAAGTAGTGTTTGAATAATCAATTTGTTAGTCATTACATAACTCTTCCAAAAAATATAACATTTTAAAGAACTTTTCGCTCTTTTTACTCACAAAAGTGCTCTATTGGATAATATATATTTCATGAAAATATATTTAATACACATAGTCTTAATTTGCTCACTACCAATATGCAATCTAAATAAAAAAGCAGGCATGGATAACGTTCAAGAGAGATGATGTGAGCAGGAAAGATATGCATCCTGTCATGCTAGGATTGTGAGCAAGTATAAGATGGTCAAGAAGGCTCTCTGAGAAGAGCACAATGAATCCTGAAAGTTGAGAATGCTTCAACTATCTGAAGAAAAGAGAAATTGAAACCTTTAAAAGACTGAATTTTTTGAGTACTGTGATTGAGGGTACGAGTGGCATGTGATAAAAGTTGAAGAAGTAGGCAGCGAACATAGAGATCTATGGACCTATTCCAGTTCCCTGGGAAACAGACTCCATGACAGAGATTTTTATACTAGGATTTATCTAAGAAGTGCTCTTGATTACAACTGTAAGAGGGTGAGACCAGCACAGTTGAGCATAGAGAAAAGTTGAAGAGGCATGTGTTGTGTGTATGCCATACATCATGGATCATATATACCACATGAAATAGGTTGAATCATCTGGGGAAGGAACGACTAGTGTGTTATGCACAGACTTTTGCATGTTTTGCCTAAAAGCAAAACAAGTCACTTCTGCCCGCAGCCCATTGGCTCTACCTAATCGCATGGGGCCTAAAAAATGTGTAAGAAAGAGATGGAATGTTTGGTGTGGTTATCCCCTCTGCTTCAGGAGGTGAAGGAAGTATTCCATTTATGTAATATCCATTTATGTACAATCACCTTTTGTAGCCTAATCTAGATATCAGTAATATTTTATGTGTCAACATGTGAGATTAGCATTAAACAAATAACTACATCTATAAGTAGAGACATTACATATTTGAATTGAATAAATAACATCTAAATTTATATATGTATTTATTTTGTAACAAGTTTTATTTGTAATGCTGTTTCAACAGTGTACTCAAATTTCCTACAAATGGGTCCCACTGGCAAAGTTTTGTCCCCCAAATCTTGAATTAATCGAAATATAAGCTTGGGTGTTTCAGCACCAAGTAATTACTAGATGTCTGAATAATTTAGTAGAAGGAAGGTGATGAATAAATAGATATCGTTTGTGCATGATGAGCATCTCCTCTTTTAGAAATATTACCCGTGTAGATCTATTCCTCTTTTATGATACGCAGCATAATTAAACTGTCATAATTATTTCAAACATTTTTGTCTATTTCAGCGACAGAAATGTTACCAACAGCTTTCTTTACAATCCTTTTGGCCTTTCCCTAAGGTAAACTGGGTCAAATTTCATTTATCACCTGACTGCTCTGAACCTTTTTCTGATCAATAGATTGCGCTGGCAATGCTCTGAAATATCTATTCATATATCTAAATAACCACAGGTCCCTAAGCAAAGACTGGAAGACTGTGCATCGGTACTATAAAATGAGGTATTTTCTGAAGCCTACAGAGTGTTGCATTATTTGCCTATTTAAGTACAGGAACCACAAATTTAGAATATTAAATCAGAATGAAAATTCCTAAATGAATTTGGGATTGGGAGAGATTTGGGGAATTAAGAGTCACAGCACTGGCATAAAAAAGCCTCGGTTTCCTAGACTCAGAGAAGTCTTGCTATACTATGAAGTAGGATACTGGGGATTGTTCAAATACTGGGGGTGCCAAAAAAATGTATCCACATGACATATTTGTCTTTTGGCATTGGTATAAATCGAATATTATAATTTTAATACAGTTTTTTTTTTCCTTTCCTAAAATGTGCATACATTTTTCTTGGCACCCTCTTTATATAATTGAAAGAAAACATGAAATAAATTTCTTAGAAAATGTAAAAATTGTATGTCTTATTTGGGGTGAAAATTGCTTGGATATGTATGTTTACAAAAACTCATCAGTTGCATGCTTAAGATCTGTGCAATTCATCCTGCGTAAATTTTTTTCTCGATAATAAAATACAATATAGCCTCCTCGGAAATTCCAGGAATTAAATTACCATCAAAAACTTTAAAGATGTGCTGATAATGATTCCTATGGCATTTCCATTTAATTTTCCAATAGGATAAGAGCATGAGTAAAGGTGTAGAAGAATAATTATCAGAAATAACAATTCTATCAGAATTGCTATTTTTACAAAGCAAACTATTCCAGTCTCTAGCACTTAGTATTCAGTTATTCCAAAGCAAAATAACCTAGTTCCTAGCACGTGGGATGCATCTATTCTTCTGGAAATAGGTTTTTCATTTTCTTCTCCCCTCTGGTAACAATTAACTTCAGAAGTTTGCTTTCACCTGAAATATGTTTGCATTGTCCAAAATTTATTCACATGAACCTAGAACATATAACTATTTCAAACAATATTATACTATTCCACAACTTTCATAATACTAAGCTAATAAGCACTAGAACATAGAAATGACCAGGTACCCTGAATGTCTTGGTAGTCACACATGTGTAAAGAAGGTTAAAGATAAATTATTTGAAATTACAAAGACCTGCTACATTAATAAATTCCTGTGTTACCAGGTATTCTGTGAACATTTTTGCATATTCTCTCAAAACTAAAGAAAAAAGTATATGTCTTCTATATGCTCTTACTAAATAAGTTACCACCTCTGGTATCTTCTAATTCACATGCCAGTTTTGAGTGAACCACAAGGCAAGGCAATACTAACTGTCACAGGCTACAGTGCCAGTGACCCTTCCCATTGGTTCTCAAGGCTTTGCACATTCAGTTGTACTGGGGATTTCAGTAGCAGAGAGATGCAATACTGACTCTGTGAAAAACTCAAAAAACAAAGTCATAGCATTGGTCCCTTATTATTGGACGCAAAGCCATGCTTCATTTTTGCAGAAGTAACTTCTTTTGAGAACATTTTTCCTCTCAGCAATACTGAACAAACAAATAAACATATAAATAAAAGTTATACCTACAGTAGCTGTGTAGAGTCTAGCTCATTGGAACAAACTAGGTCATGGTCACATCTCTGAATTAATCAGTATGGCCTAGGAAATGAAGTGTTTTGATTAGCCTTTCCTGAATCACATGTGCCCCTGGAGCTTAGAACCAAGTATAGAACCACTGACTCAAGTGAAAGCCAAATCAAACATGGAAGCACTTTCATGTTAACAAAAAATCAAATAAAATAAAATTAAAGGCAAATCCACTTCAGTTTTATATTTACTTATCATTGTACTTTTTTTCTGATTAGTGACATCCAAAATCACTTCTGGAGATCCAAAACTGTCTCTGAAGAGTGTATCTTTTTATCTTAAAAGTAAAGGGTAAATAAATACTTCCGCAGGCATTCACCATACTAAATATTTAAAGAATATCTCTACCCATTTTCATGCTTTTCATAACTCTAGGCCATACTGTTATTTTTTCCAGTTAAATGAGAAATATTGTCCACATCTGCTCTTTTATCATTTCCCCATCTCTTGTGCCTTTGATCTCCCTGTTCTGATGGCAGTGAAGTGGAATGTCAATGAGACTGGGCCTCATTCTAAACCTAGCAAATATTTTAGGATAATTTGGCTAGCATCTGAACACTTTTTGTGATTCCAAGCAGGTGAGAGTTCCATATAATAGTCATGGAATGTTGTGGATAATATATCTTTCACATTTTATTTTTCTGACTTCTTGCTCTACAACTTTAAGTCAAATGACTTTTTAACTTACGGATTACTTTGAATAGGGCATAGTAATACAGACAGGGAGTACAAAAAAGTCTAAATATATTTAATCAAAGCATAAAAATTTTAAAATTCCATCACTTCATGGAAATTTATAGTGAACAAATGTGGCAATTATTTTGATTATAATTATAATTGTGCTAATTATAATAATCTGTACAAATTTTTCTAAAATTCAAAATCAAACCAACCAATATCGTGTGCCTAATAAGACAGCTTCATATTAACTTTAACTATTTTAAAGACATTTTCTTATACCTTTTAAAGTACAATTTTTGTGGGGAGAAAAAAATTCCACGGTCTCCATGAACACTGTAACGTGATTGCTATACATGGTCAATTTAACAGAATAACCTAAAATGGTTCTCTGAAAGTATAATTCTTTTTCCAAAGATTAAGCAGTACAGAATGTAAATAGAATGAATAAGTTCCCCCTATTTTCATGTATTTTGACCTAGAAAATAAGCAGCATTATTTATGAAATCAGGCATATCTCCAGGCTGGGGTGGAAGCCAGTAGGCGATATGAGAGTAAGCAAAAGTTATTTTAAAATAACAGGAACCTTTGGTGGTATTGTGCAATATTTATTTTAAAGATGAAGAAACACTCTGGATTGATTTTAATAGCTGGGAGAAAGGCATGAGGAAAAGTAGCAGGAGATTAGCAGGAAAGAAATGGTTGTTTATTAAGTTTTTCCATTGTGTTAGGCTTAATCTTCCTCATTCACTGAATTTTCTGAGCAACATTTTGAGGTTACTGTTATTCAATATTTATTTCATGAAAGCTAAAGCTGTGTTAACTTCCCAAAAGATTTCAGAGTTAGAGTGGTCTGAACCAGGCAACAAATGGTGAACGTGTTACTGTTTTCATAGCTAGCACCAAAATTCCTTTTGAAGGTGAATTTTCTTGTTAAGGAAAATACTTTTATGGACCAATTAAGGTAGAAGACATGGCCTTTGGGAATATGGGAATATGTGGAGGCAGGAGCTCAAACCACGAAAGAAAGAAAGAAAGAAAGAAAGAAAGAAAGAAAGAAAGAAAGAAAGAAAGAAGGAAGGAAGGAAGGAAGGAAGGAAGGAAGGAAGGAAGGAAGGAAGGAAGGAAGGAAGGAAGGAAGGAAGGAAGGGAAAGAAAGAAGAAAGAATGAACAATACTCATTGGAAACAAAAATGAGATATCGTTGTTTTGGTGTGCTAATGAAAGGGAAGTCAAAAAAGGAGAAAAAAGAAGAAGGAGAAGGAATAAGGAGGAGAAGGCAAATATGGAAATCAGAGAATTGTTTTAAAACTGAGCTCTATATGAGCTGAAAATCCAAAGAGAAGAACTTGGCTAGATGAAACTTTGAGGGACAAGGATTTTGAGAGTTTCTTTCTTGCAGTTGTGGAGGTTTGGTGCGATTTTAGCATGGGTCTGGATTTCAGATCTGGAAGCCATTGTGTGGAGAAGGCACGTTTATGTGAAAGGAAGGTGTTGAGGCCGAGGCCTCTTGGTTGTTCACAGAATTTGTTCTTGTCAGTTTACCTAGATCCTAAGAATCAGAAAATGTCATCTAACACCTCTTTTATTTGACTTGTTTTCTTAGCTTAACACGAAAGAAACAACGTATAGAAAAGTGCATGATTCAGGTAAATTTGGTCTGAAAAGGTACTGGAAAAAAATTGGAAATTTAGACTGAATTAGTGACAATCTAAACAAATATATTTTTAAAGAAAGAAAATTATATCATTCTATTTGTTTAAAATAAAGTGTTTCTAAGTAAAGTCTATGTCAGTCTGTTTCAATAAATCAATAGAATAAATTTGTAATGAGGAGCATCTGTTTGGTTTTAATACATATATATTATAGCCCATAAACCAAGATTATTCTCTTAAGTAATATATTCCCTATAGTACTACTTAGAATTAGGTCTAGATACAGAAGAGATGGCAGCAGTGGTGGTAGCGATGCTGGAGCTAATTGTTAAGAATATCATTGGGCCTTCAAACTTACCGTTACTTGATTGAAGATACACTTCTCTCCTTCTTTTAAAACCCACAACCAAGTCTAACTCAAGATTTGAAAAGATAACCTGAGTTGACAAAAATATTTGGCAAAATGATAGCCTCAGGTTCTAACCTATCCTATTTACTAATATCAGACAAATTGTTCCTTTCAGTTTGATTTATTTGTGACCTCTCGATAATAATTTGTCAAAAGACTCCAAGTTGAAAGATCAAAGAATTAACCTGACTAATGTGACCTGTTTTTATCTGATCAAAGGTTAAAATGGTTGGAGTAAGTTTCACTAACTTTTTCTGATAAATCTGGGTAAAGCAAGGCTATTTCAGAAACATGAGTCACACTTGTATTTATATCGGCACCTACATTTTTACTTGCATTGGCTTGCCACAGACTTGGGGAAGTAAAACATTATTTGTTTCCAGTTTGGTGCTAATGTACATGACTAATGCACTAATAAATATTGCAAGAAAATCAATTGTACTTCCTAATAGTAAGGTGAACAGCAATAGCGTTTTATGCAAGATCATAGGAGATTGAGCACTAAACCTGAAAAGGGATGATTCTAACCCTGACATCTCATTATTTCTTGGGATTTGTGCATCACCCTTAATGTACGGTTAATGTAATTTGAGGTTATGAATCTTTTTTATAGTCTTTCTTTATATCCTTAAAGTAACAAATCTCAAGTTGTGACTATAGCAGAAAGCATTCACAGAATTCTGAGAGGAAACTAAACACTCCGAATTTTTCATTCTTCCTGGGGAAAATGTATAAATCCTATTTATTTTTCATTGGAATATATACTTTGGGTGAATAATGTCTTACATATATTTGTTGCTAGTAAAATTCTCAGAATGTGTCCCATTCAGTTCATTGTTTCTGCCAGAGAAGCCTGAGGTTGAAATAACAAGAAAGAATAAACAGTGGAAACAGTGGTTTTAGTAGTAAGTGCAAGATGATTGATCATCTCAGGACTCTCTGTGTCCACTGAGTTGTATTCCCATCATTTTAAAATGGCTCACCACCATTTTAGGATTAAGGGTCTAGTCAGTAATTTTTATGGTGATGTTACAGAAGTAGGGACCCGTTCTGGAGTGGACATTGTCACAAAGTAGGGAAACGTGTTGATTGGGTGTTTTAATAATTTTTATGCAGGAGGAATGAGGATTAAGTCAGAGCAAAGGGTGGCACTGGTAAACATCAATCATTGCCCAGAAGATGAGAATTAATCATGTTTGCAGCTACATTATGCCCTTGACTATATCCTATGAGAAATAATGTTTATGTTCTAAAAATCTGATTCTTAGTACGGCCAATTTTCACTTATTATGTTGGAAAAATACAGGAAAATCTTTTTCAGTGGTATGTATTTATCAGTGAAGGGAACCAAATTTTTTCCACCCTGAAGCTGCGTTTTGGGATATTGATTTTAAGTTGTTTATTAAGAAACAAGACTCAGAAAGAACTTTTGACCCACCCCTCCTTCCTGCCCAAGAGATGCAGACAGAGAAACCTTCTTTAGGAAGGAAGGGAGCCTTGGTTTAATCACCTTCAGAATCCTCACCCTGGCTTTGGTGGGAAAGACTCCAAGCCGTGTGTCCCATTCTTTCTGAGTTGCTCAGCAAGAATTTTCCTGCCATGTATGTTTCCCTCTTCTTCAACTACCTGTGAATCACCCAGTCTCACTTTTGAAATCTAATACCCCTCCCACTCTTTTTTCTTTGTCCGTAAATGTCTTATATACCCAGTGTTGCCTCCCAGTCTTTGGAATTGTCATGCTTATGTGAATCCCCCAAGCACATGTATTAAAACTTTGATTTACTCCTGTTAATCTGTCTCTGTTAATTTAAAGAATTTAGAAGGTGGGAGAAAAAGTATTATTTTTTTTTTCCAGATTTCAAAAACCTTAAATTTTGGATTTTAGAATCCACATCAGGATTTCGAAATTCTTCCGAAAATCAAACTTAGAAATAGGTAGAACAGGTAGACCACATCTACTTTAGATAAAATAATAGCACCTCACAAAAGGCAGAGTACATTTATGAAGAACTACGTAATGTCCGTATTTGGCCTAGCTACTACTAAAAATATTTGAAAAAGCAAATCAGAAAGTGACTCATAAACTCTTGGTTTCTACGAGATTATGACTAGAAAGTCATTTTAGATTTATCTCATTACCTTCCGCTGCCCTGTTCCGAGAGAGACTAAAGGATCATATGCGGGCATTAACAGATTAAAACAGGGTTCTTTGAAAACTGTGTATAATCACTTGCATGCTAAGTAATTTGGGGATTTAGGCCTTCTTTCATATACATGGAAACAAAGTTTATCACCTTTCTCTATATTCCCAGTAAGAAGGACAGAGCTCCAAAATTTCAAGTTTTGAAGTAATTTGAAGGATTAAATACAACTAATTTGAGAGATTGAAAACACAGATATCTCACAGGTAACGTATTTAGTGTGGATATAGGTTGGGGAAGCCGTGTCTTATTACTAAAGGTAAGTACCCCCCAGTGTTTAAAGCGTGACAGTGTCAGGGCCTCAGTAAAATTACTGTGAATCTGAGATATTCAATAAAACTCTTTCAGTCTTTCATAATTACAAGTGGTTGAGAATAAAGTTTTAACCAATTTAAATTTTTAATTTTGCTGCCAGTGGCAGTCATTTTCCTATAAAGCAATTTCGTTGGTGACACTAGTGTTAAAGAATGAGAATGTCAATGAAGGTTGTGTTAGATGAGCTTAATTAACAAGGTATTTAGCAATTATTATAGTTTGTTAATTCAAACAGAATGCATTTATGATGCTTCTCTTACTGTTCATAAATATGTGTTAAATATCTGCTTCTCTCCAAATGATATCCATCCTAAAGACCTTAAGAAGCCTCACTTTTGCATAACGTCCTTTCCATTCATTCTAAATCCCATTGATGTCTTTTTTCTGCACCGCACTGTAGTGTGTGAACTATTGATATTGTTATTTAATGATGTGTACCATCTGGAATTGTTCCCACGGTAACCTAGCTTCTACAAAAATTGTTTTTATTTTCCCCATCTTTAATCATGCTGATTAGAGCTCGCAGTTGTAGAAAGAGCAGGACCACAATCTTATTACCTTACCTACTGTTAGGAATTTACTGCTACTGAAGGCAACCAAAATTTTGCCACCTTGAAGCTCCTTTTGGGGATGTTGATTTGAAGCTGTTTATTAAGCAGCAAGACTCAGAAAGAACATTTGACCCTCCCACCTTTCCTGCCCAAGAGATTCAGACAGAACAAGCTGTTTTAGGAAGGGAATCTTGGCTTAATTGTCTTAAGAATCTTCACCCTAGCATTAGTCAGGATGACTCCAAGCCTTTTAGCTAGATACCACCTGTATTCCATTGTTTCTGAGGTGCCCAGCAAGAATTTCCTGCCTTGTTTGTTCCCCTCTTCCTCAACTACCTGTAAATCGCCCATTCTCATTTCTGAAATTTAAAACCACTCCCTCCCCGTTTTGTCTTTGTCCAAAAATGTCTTATGTACTCAGTATTACCTCACTGTCTTTGGAATTTTCATGCTTATGTGAATTCCCCACGCACATGTATTAAAACTTTGATTTCCTTCTATTAATCTGTTTCTGTTAATTTGGTTATTGGGCCAGCTAGGAGAACTTAGAAGGTAGGAAAAAAAGTGATTTATTTTTTAGGCCCCAACCACTCTTTTGATATTAATAGCAATAATCCTAGTGAGACTTACAGTTCCAAGCATAGTTTTATTCTCTTGGAATATGGAGGTAAATAAACAAACATAAATATTAATATTAAATATAAATATAAGGGCTCTGTCTATATCATTCACCTCCACATCCCAAGAGAATAAAACTGTGCTTAGATCCAATGGCTTTGTTAAATTGGTATTATCTTTTTTTGTAGATGAGAGATATAAGGTAGGTAAGTAGGGCAGGAGGGAGTGACTTTCTCAGGCCAAGCTACTAGTAAGTGGCAGAGTGTATTCGTTTGCTCTGGACGCCATAGCATTCGGTTTCTTACTAAGTTAATGTTGGTTGATTGTGTTCTCCCTTTCCAGCTTTTCCACTTTCATCATGGATTACTGCATGTTGGCCTGTGAATATCTTTTTCAAGAAGGCTGTTTTATCCTTCACTTTTTTAAAAAAAGAAGTTTTATTGAGGTGTAATCAACATAGCAAAACACTAGACATGTTTAATGTATACAAATGATGAGTTTGGAGATATGCCTACACCCATGAAACCACAATCAAGGTAATAACCATATGCATCACCTCCAAAAGTTTTCTCCTACTCCTTTGCCTTTCTTTCAGAGAGAGAGAGAGAGAGAGAGAGAGAGAGAGAGAGAGAGAGAGAGAGAGAGAGAAGAGAAGAGAGACGAGAGACAGGAATATATTAATTTTAAGGAATTGGCTCACATGGAGGTCACCAAGTCTCATATTTGAAGCCAACAACCTGGAGACCCAGGGAACAGTGGATGTTGCAGCTTGAGTCTGTAGGTAATCTGGAAGCAAAATTCCCTTTTCCTCAGGTGACCCTAGTTTTTTTTTTTCTTAATGCATTCAGATGATTGGATGAGGCCCATCCACATTATGAAGGGTAATGGGTTTTACTCAAAGTTGACTGATGTTAATGTTAATCTCATTTAAAAAATTCCTTCACAACAACGTTTAGACTGCATTTTACCAAATAGTTGGGCACTATGGCCTAACCAAGTTTACACACAAAATTAACCATTACATACAGAGCATCTGTGTCTTCAAAAAAAGTCTCAAGTTTTCCCATTTTTATTTGCTAACAAGCATAATGTTCTGCATATAGAGGAGGAGCAACACTATTGATTGAATGCATAAAATAACATTTTTTTCTTCTCATTTTACATGGTGTTATTTATTATCCTCAGCTAAATTAGAACCTCAATGTGATATAACTGTTCGGTTTGTCTCTTGATACTTAATGAGAGTTATTTGCTACCAGGACTATGCAAGTCAAAGTGATTATAATCAGTTCCAAAGTTATATTTTTATTGCAATAAATAGATCAAATGCTCATTAATATTGAAGCCAGAGTGCTAAATCTACTGTTCTTTCCTCATTTACTTTTATTAGCATTTAAAAATTTTTAGATCAGACCTAATAAATTTCAGCTACATTCACAGAAACTGATTTTATTAGAATCAAGAACAAGAAATCATGAAATGTACACATTAAGAGAAAAAAGTCATAAAAGAGGAAGACAGTGGCCAACTAGTAGGTAAATAACACTCACCCTGACTCCCATTAATTCACTCTGAAAACTTTTGATATAACAAATTCTCCACTGGGCCCACCTATCTCCTTAACCTACACTCCTTAAATTCTACTACCCTTGAATGTTCTTTTATTTGATGTTAAACAGTAAACATAAAACTTGTATCTGTAAGAATTTCTGCTGAAGGACAATAGTATATGTGTAATAGTTAATTTAAATACTTCATATGAGTTTTCCCTTTTTGAGCCCCTTTATAACAATCCATGAAGAAAACAAAAACAAACAAACAAAAAGGTTAAAGAATTATGTCTGACAAATAGAAGTAAACAAAGGAACTACCATTTTTGGACCTGTGCTTTTAGACATCACATCTTCATTATTACATAGAACCTAAATACATTTGAATTTATGTTATTTGCTGGGTGTATTAAGCATGAAACAAATTTAAGCTCTTTAATGTTTCCCTTTTGTTTTCTCTATATCTAAAAATATAGTTTAATCATCGCTGAGGCCTCTTACATGCAGTCAGATTAATAATGCATTCAGAATTCTTTTCATTCTCATATTCATTTTTATGTACAACATATTAATACGTAATTTGTATTTGAATGTTCCTATGTTTCCAATTTAATATTACAATACATGTAATACTGTAAATACATGTAATTAAAATACATGTAATACATGTAAATATGACAATTTAATAATGTCATTGATTAAAGAAAATATATTTATTTAGTTAAATACCTATCTTCAAATTCTGCTATATTATATTCCTTACTGCATGAAAACATTATAAAATTATCTTAAATATCTAACGTTTAAGCCCATACACATTTTTGAATGTATAAAAATGTAACAAATACCATACTTCATACTATATTTCCTTAGGTGGTTTTTAAAAATGGTTGGTTGTAAAATTTATAGCAAATCTGTGCTTTTCCTTCAAAAATTTATGTAAAACTTCCAGAGACATAAAACATTACTTAGAGAATGATTAATCCATTAGTAGTCAATTCTTTTTAAGTTTTTTGTTATTGTTTTAATTTTTAATTACAGTTGCATTAGTAATCAACTCTTGCCTGGGCTACTAGAAAAGAACAAATCTCTATACAATGTGTTTTATCCTCAAGAGACCATTATCTACATTATCCTGGAAGGATCTCTTTGAAGTTGAAATCCGATTACTACTCTCCCCTTTTTAATCACTTCAATAACAATCTATCTCTCTGTAGATACACAACAAAACCCTGAATGAGGTCTCAAGACTCCAGCTGTACTCTTTCCTGCCTGGCTCTTGGGCTTATCACCCATCCTTGCCTTTTGTGCTTTACCCTCACTCATCTTCCTCTAATTTCCCCCACCCCTGTGTCACACACACTCCCTGGAGGCTGCTATTCCCCTGCTTGAGAACTCTGTCGTCCCCCACCCACCTCTTTGATTTAGGTAACCCTGACTTTCTCCAGTAGATCTCTCTTGCATCATCAGTCCAAACCACAACGCCTTGATTGGACAAAACCTCTCTATTACGCACTCCAAAAAACTATTTACCTCCCTCATATCACTTACAACACTTAAAAGTTTCCATTTATTTGAATATTTTGAATGTCCGTCCTTCGCACTGATCTGCAGGCTTCATGAGAAGAGAGAACATGTACATTTTGAACACCAATGTGTATTTGAAATCTATTATGCACCCAATGTATAAATAAATGACTGATAAATATTTGTTGAATAAAAATTAGTAACGGAATACAAGTATAAACTCTGATTATAGATTGCATGTTTTGTTTTGTATAGAGGAACAAGCAGAGAAGAATAAATTTCTTCAAGAAATACTTTCTGAGAGAAGTATATAAATATAGGTTCTAGAAAAATATGACGCATTTTTCTTCTACAGGTATAGCATTATATGAGAGATCGAGATTATACCTGTCAAAATTGAAGAATAGGTGATGATGGTGACTGTATTTTAAAAATACTCTTTGCATCACAGAATAAATTTCTTAATATCCATTCATTCCTTCTTCCTTTTAGTAACTTGGACCATAAGCTCCTGAGTATTAAATGGGCTCATGACTGCCCAGGCTAAAGCTACATTTGCAAACCTCCCCTGTAGCTTCCTGTGCCCACGTAGTTTTGCCATCAGTATGTGAACAGAAAAGTATGGTGTGCAACTTCTGAGTCTTGCCTTTAAAATTATTGGGTATTTGTTTCCATTTTCTCTTCCCGTCTTCTAATGGGCTATACGTGGAAATGGCCCTACTAAGCCTTTTCTGACTCTGTGGGTGAAGGAATCACCATAGAGGATGGAAAGCAACAAGATAGACAGACCTGAGTCCCTGGATAACCTCGCAGAACAGAGTTGAATAGTTCCTTCTGAACTTTGATATGAAAGAGAAAATAAACAAACATAAAACAACAACAAAAAACCATTTCTGTCTTTTTTTTAGGCTCTCTATTTTAGCATCACTTTGTCAGAGCTACTTAGTTTATTTCCTAACTACTACCGGGAAAACACCCATTCAACTCTGTTTATGTGAATTCATATGACTTTTAAGCTGTACAGGAATAAAACTCAGAATTTACAAATTGATATTCAATCTTTGTAGAAAAATATATAGACCTATAAATGTGAAAGATGTTCTGGTAATCTCTTCTCTGGATTTCTGTGGCTTTATGTATAAGCTTCTTTTTTTCCAGCTAGAACACAAAAAGATTTAATAAAGAACTACATCATTACAGCTAGTAGCAAGGTTAAATTATATTCCTTAAGCTGAAATCATGTATGGAGATGAGGGTTTTTCCTGAAGGAGGAACTGAGCTTGTCAGATTTACCATACGGCCAATATTTTGTCCATATACTTGAGTTCTGTCTTTAGGATTAATTGAAAGGAATTGGGCATGGCCAGGAGTGAGTGATATTATTCCACTTTTACCAATAATATTGAAGCTCGTAATATTACAGGGGTCAATGATATTCACCTATGAAAAATGAATTTACAAACTAAATATTGCATGATGGAAAATCGTAAAGTTTTATGTTTTATCTTCTACATATCCTAATATCATACCTTCTGATACTTCATCCAAAAGTCATAGAAAATAACATATGGCAGGTATTACTATATCCTGACTTCCATATTGTATCCCCACTTAAGATTTGACAAATGGCAAGGGTTAAAGTAGATTCCAGGGCACTATTAAGGTTTAGTTTGCATAGACTATTGATTTTATTCCTTTATTGTAATTTGAATAATGTATGTACCTATATCTAGTCCAGAGAACTATGCTTTCGATTTCTCTTTTTCCTTTTTTTAAAAACAAACAGATTGTTACACAAAATAGCCCAACATAAATGCATCTCATCACACATTATATCAAGTTCTCATTTTACTGAATGGATCTGCTTCCTGGATTCTAAATATTTAAACTATAGAACTGCTTCTAGTTTTCTAGTTCTGATTTTCAAAAACTACCTGAATAGGCATGACTGCTGATAATGTATTTGATTTAGTAATAGAAATGAGTGAATATAGTTTCTCTTGGAGAACTCGTTTAGTGACATTTATAGAGACATGAATATATTTTTGAAAACCCTCTGATTGACTCCTTTACATAAAAAGTAGAAAATCATTCAATATTAGGAAATAATATTTTTGTAAGCCCTCTGCGTTCTGTGTTTTTCTTTTCTCATCTTTCAGTCACAGTGGGGATATTTGCATGAAAATAGTTTCTCTGTCACTAAGAGTTCATCTGTTCCTGCTGCTTATTTCTCACCTGAAGTCACAATTCTTTGAATGTACATTATAATGTACATCATAATCATCTCTACATAAGCCAATTTCAGTGTCACAAACAAAGGATTATGCTTTCAACTGAGAAATAAACAGCAGGATCAGGTAAAATCTAAAAAACAAATACCCCATTTTATGGAAATGTCACAATTAATAAAAATTCAACTGAAGTGAAATATTTTAAGTTATGTATCAGTGGAATTATCTTTCAACAGTTTTTCAGTTTTTGATGACGTTTCAATGTGCTTTGTACTGAGGCTGGTTAAACCTAGTTTATTCACTGTTAATTATGCCAGATGTCTTTTTATCCTTTGGTTTATGTTCAGCAGTCTGTCCCAATTCTATCATTTTTAATTATCTAAAGCTTTTGTGCTAAGATTCATATAGAAGTAGTAACTCCCCCTTAGCATCCATTGATAATGATTGAATAAAGTGAAAATATAACAGATGGGTATGAGCTGCATTGTGGAATCACATGGAAACTTGAATGAACCTTCAATATTGGTCTATTAAAAATCATGCTCTATATTTAATCGTAATTCCACTTGCCCTTTTAGCTGTTCTGTCATGATGCTGTAAATTACAACACTTCAGAGATTATTTCATAACACTGAATATATTTCCATCTAATTCCTTTTTGGGCGGTTGAAATACTGAACAGAAACAAACAAACAAAGAATAAGTTGATTTACTCCCTACTGTGTCATTTCCACAGGTCAAAACTTAGCAAAATTTACCAGTTTATGAAATTATTTTTTTCCTATTAATTCGGTCAAATAACATTTCCCCAGCACCTAAAATTTGACACTGTAGCAAGCATTAGAGACACCATAAACAATGAGGCAATATCTTTATAAAAAGATAAATGAGCAAATGGCACAATAAAGTTTAGTAATTTTATGAGAAATTTATGCCGGTAGTAAAAGGTCTGAAAAGGAAGAAGTGCCCAATTCCTGGGAGAGACCAACAAAGCTTCTGAAGGGAGCCAAAATTTTGCCACACTTACGCACACTTATACACAGTATTTTTTTGGATATTAATTTTTAAGCTGTTTATTGAGAAATAAGACCCAGAAAGAACCTTTGACTCTTCTCCTTCCTGCCTAAGAGATTCAGATGGAAATGCCTGCCTCAGGTAAGGAATCAGGATGTTTGCTGTAGCCAAATTTGAATTAAGTATGGTAAATAGGAGGGCTTCAGGCAGGCACCTGCTAGCTAGATACCCCCTATGTCCCACTGTTTTAGATTGCCCAGCAAGAGTTCACCTGCCATATGTTCCCCTCTTCCTCACCTATGTAAACATTGCCCATTCTCACTTCTGAAATCTAAGACCCCTCCCCGCCTTTTCTGCTTTGTCCAAAATATCTTATACACTCAATGTTGCCTTACTGTCTTTGGAATTTTTATGCTTATGTGGATTCCCCGTGCTCATGTATTAAAATTTTGATTTTTCTCCTATTGATCTGTCTCTGTTAATTTGATCATTAGGCCAGTTAGAAGAATTGAGAAGGTGGGAAGAAAAGTCTTATTTTTCAGCCCCTCCCCCGCCCCCACACACACACACACTTCCTAATGGCAATATAGCAGACTTTCTCTACCTTGAAAGTTGAGTAGGCTTAAACCAAGAGGAGTTTGGGGGATAACAGGAGAGGGAATAAGTAGGAGAGAAAATTGTAAGCAGAGAGCAAATGTAAATTAAGTAAGCCACCCAGATGAAATAGCATGGTATAATAAGTTAAAATAATTATAGATAAATATAAAAATTCTCAAATTGCCATGTGCATAAGAATTACCTGAAGGGCTTATTAAAACATAGTTAACAAAACCTCAAAACCCTTCTATTATGATTCAGTGGGTCTGGCTTTCTAACTGAAAATTTGCATTTCTATCAAGTTTTCACAAATGCTGATACTGTCATTCCATGAACCACATTTGAAACACAGAAGAAATATGGCAAAGCTTAGAATGCTATGCGAAACATGGTTGTAACTTTAAGATATTTTATGTAAACCTTGAGTAAAACCTATAATAGATACATAGTAGATACAGAGAAAAATATCAAAGTAAATCACTACAAAAAATCATCAAATAACAAAGACAGCACCTGAGGAAGAGAAGGATGAAACAACAGCAAAACAAGACAGTTAACAAAATGACAATAGTAAGTCCTCACCTGTGGATAATTACTTTAAATGTAAACAGATTAATCTCTCTAAGGAAAAGGCACAGAATGTTTAAATGAATTTAAAAAAAAAAACACAACAAAACCTAGCGATATGCTGCCTATAGAAGACTCCATTTATATTTAATAACACATATAAGGCTGAAAGTGAAGGGGTGAAGAAAGATATTCCATGCAAATGGGAACCAAAAGAGAGCAAAGGTGGCAATACTTATATCAGATAAAAAAGACTCTAAGTCAAAAACTGTAACAAGAGACAAGGAATGTCATCATACATTGATAAAATGATCAATTAAAAGGGAAGATATAATTATAAATACATACACACCCAGCATCAGAGCACCTAAATATGTATATAAAACAGGTACAGACAGACCTGAAGGGAGAAAGTCACAGCAATATAATAATATTAGAGGACTTCAATATTCCATTTTCAATAATGGATACAACATCCAAAAGGAAAATCAATAAAGAAACAGCCACTTGAACCATATGAGTCAAATAAGCTGAACTGACATATATAAAACTTTCTAATCAACACCAGCTGAATTTACATTCTTGTCAACTACAAGAATGGAATATTCTGCAGGATAGATCACATGTTAGCTCATACTGTAAAACTAAAAAGCATCTACACAGCAAAAGAAAAAATCCACAGAGGGAAAAGGAACCATGAAATAGGAGAAAATATTTGCAACCATATTTCTGATAAGGAATTAATATCCAAAATACATAAGCAACTCATCCAACTCAAAACAAATAAACAAACAAACAAAAAACCAAAACAACTTTAAATTTTAAAAAGGAACTGAATAGACATTTCCCAAAATTTTTCAAGTCATACAAATGACCAACAGGTATATGAGAAAGGGTTCAACATCATTAATCATCATGGAAATGCAAATCAAAAACACAATGAGATATCATTTAATATCTGTTAGAATGTCTATTATCCAAAAGCTAAAAAATAACAAATGGTAGTGAGCATGTGGAGAAAAGAGAACCCTTATAAATTGTTGGATAGAATATTAATTGGTATAGCCATTATGGGAAAAACATGGAAATACCTCCAAAAATAAAAAATAGAACAGCCTTATTGTTGCCAGAAAATGGGTTCTTGGTGAATGCCACAGGAAAGAATTCAAGAAGGCACCAAATAAGCCAAACAATTGGTGAATTTATTAAAATTAAAAAAGATAGTACACTCCCAAAATTGTGGGAGCAGGCGGCCAGAAAAGCAACTGCTCCAAAGAACAAAGAGGCTTAGGAATTTATTAGAATGAGGGCACAAAACATTCACGATTTAGGGGTTGCATTATAGGCATTCCTAGGTGGGTCCATCAGGAGGAGGGATTTTGTCCTTATTTGGCCCTTGTTGGAACTGTCATGGCAGCACAGGGGTAGAGATTTTCCCTACTGACAATGCTAATATTATAATTCATTACAATTAGCTAAAACTCATCTTGAGTCATAAGATGGTGTCCTGGGTCTGCTTTCAGCCACTGAAATCTACTTCTGGCTGGTGTGGTAGCTGCACCTTTTCTTAAGAATGACCTCATCTCCTTCCTTTGTCTCCCCTCACTTCCTCCTTCTTTTCCTCCCCCCTCTCTCCTGGCCGCCCTATTCTTTTTGCATACAGTAACATTCTATCCATCCATTCCACTTCTGGATATATATCCAAAGGAAATGAAATCAGCATCTCAAAAATATATCTTAACTCCTGTAATTCAGTGCAGTATTATCTGCAACAGCCAAGATGTGGGAACCACCCAAAGGTCTGTCAACAGACGAAAGAATGAAGAAAATGTGTTATATAAACAATGGGATATTATTCAGCTTTTAAAAAGAAGGAAATCTTGTTATTTGTGAAAACATGGGTGAAGCTGAAGGAAAATATGCTAAGTGAAATCAGCCAAATAGAGAAAGACAAGCACTGCATGATTTCATTTATATGTGAAATCCAAAATAGTCAAACCCCTAGAAATAGAGAGTAGAACGGTGGTTGCCAGGGGCTGGGGACAGGTGCGGGTTAGGAAAGGAGTACAAAGTCCCAGTAATGAAAGATGAATGAGTTCTTGAGATCTAATATACAGCAATGTGACTGTAGTTGACAACACTGTACTGTATACTTGAAATTTGCAGTGGGAAGATCTTAATCTTACCACCACCCAAAAAAAAAAAAAAAAAAACAACAAGAAATAAAAAATAACTATGTGAATTAATGGATATGTTAATTAGCTTGATTGTGGAATTATTTCACAATGTATACATAAATCAAAACATCAAATTGTACATCTTACATATATATATAATTTTTGTCAATTATATATCAATACAGATGGGAAAATAAAATAAAGCCAAAACAGCTCCTTTCAGGAAAATTATACAGTAATGAGAAGATAATTAGTCCATCTTCAACTTTGGTAGTTTGCGCTCTAAAATTGTTCAAGATAGGGAAATTTGCATTTGAAAAACTGATAATGAAAAAGAGAGCTAGTGGAGGTGAAAATGATCAGTGATCATATGTGCACTCAAATAAAAATAGCAACAAAACATTTTAAAATGCATCTGCTAATTACAGAAGGGAAATTCTAATATTCAACATAGAATCATAAATACAAAATAAAACATCAACTTCAGAGTAAATGTGCAAGACTCATAACATATCAAGAAAAAAAAGAACATCAACAATTAGAAAGATTTGAGTAAATGTAGTCATACTGTGGCCTAAAATGGACGCACTCTTAAGTACATAGACAATAATTCTCCTAACACTAATCTGCACATTTACTGAAAATCTATTACAATTTAAATTGATGTCTTATTCTAAGACTTATGTGAAACATTGAATGTCAAGTGAATCATGTATTAAAATTGTTTATATAATAATTATAGCAGTGTGGTGTGAGCACCTAAAAGTAGAATTGTTTATGGAATAGAGTGGGATGCAGAATCAGATACTGGTACTTAAGACAGCACATTATAATGACAAAGTATACATTATTTGGAATCAAATCAGTTGCTGCAAAATTTTCACCTCTCACACACCAAAATAAAACCAAAAAACAAAAACAAACAAACAAACAAACAAAAAACTACCTTTTTTTCTAAAATGAAAAAAGAAAATAACTATTATCTAACTCATAGGGATGTTTTGGAGATACATTAGAAAATTGTTGTGAAAGACGGGGATTGAGAAAACATTGTGCATTTTCCTTTAATATAAATTGGAGATGTTTCCATATCAATGTGTACACAATTATCCTACTATTTTAGGTTAATATTTGGTGTCTCATATTTTAGCAAGTACCCAGTGGGTTAAGTATTAATTGGGTGTTTCCAATTTTAGACAATATGAACAATGTTGCAATGAGAATTTTTCCCAAGCTGCCTTGTGCACATATGTGTTTTTTTTAAGACAGGTGACAAATACTGGAATATTAGTTTAAGTGGTCCCTGCTTTAAATTATTGTAAATCATGGTAAAAAAATCTGTGCAAATTCATCCTACCATCAGAAGTACAGGAGTGTATTCAATTTACCCATATTTTACAACAACTTAAACAATATTTGATAATCAGTAACATTCTCATATATTTTAAACTGTACTGGTGAGAATTATTTCTTGTTTTCATTTGCATTTCTTTAGTTATGCACAGAATTGAACATCTGTTCATTTGCTTACTAGATAGTCTGAATTTTTTTGGTAAATTATCTCTTTATATACCGTACCTATTGTTCTATTGGGTATGTTGTATTTGTTTGTTTGTTGTTCTTTGACATTTTCCTGTTTAAATGAGTTGTACTCTTCCTAAAAATTAAGAAAATTGGCAATTTATTGTGTGTGTTCAGAGAGTACTTATTCTAGTTTATTTGTCTTCTGATTTGTTTATGATACTATTTATAATTCAGAGAGTTTTCACTGATGAACCTCTTCAGTGGTAATACAACACATCAGCTAGGAGATTTAGATAGTGCTAGAGATCAATATAATAAAGAATCCAAAATGTGTTTCATATATTTATAGCCTTGGAGATTAAAAATCACTTTATAAATTATACTGAGCTACTATTGGAAACTGGCCTTGCCAATGTTGTAGGGAGCAAAAGTTGTATGTTAATCTGAGTTTCTAACTTCTTTATAGACATAAGTTAAGTGTACAACTGAACAATTTGTCTAGGAGGCAACATTTTGGTACAATATATTATCTGGATTATTTTGAGCATCGATTTGGAAATGACATAGGACCTCATGACATGTATCCTTCTTTCATTAAAGCATAGAGTGACCTACAGTCTCCATATTTTAATGGCCTTAAACATTTTTAAAGTTTAAACAACTTAGGTGAAATAATTAGAGTAATATAAAGGAAGAGATACATTTTACAGAACACATATCACACAAGGCCAAACAAGTTTTTCTAGTTTTTTGTTTTATTTTAACAAAAATATATTAAATACTACCACTCGTATTAGCAAGTACTTTACGAAGAGGAAGGAAGACTTATAGCTATTTAGAGTCAATTATATTCCAAAATCTTATGACTGACTGGTCCAAAATCCGTGTACTCCACACTTCGAAAGGCCAAAACTCAAAACATCAGAGTTTGGAATAAACAAAGTCGTGTTGATGGAGAAGGCACCAACTAAGATGGCGTCCTTGTGGTTCCTCAAGTCCATCTCACCAAAGTGCAGAGTTCAGGCTCCTTTTATGCCAAGGGAAGGGGAAATGGGAGGGGCAAGAGGTGACTGACCACCACAGACAGCTGGGTGCCAGCAGGGATCCGAGGAAATTGTGCTCTTTGATGTGAGTCCAGTTATGAGGCTCCTGCACATCTTTGATAAACAATCATTTCTTTCCATACTTCCCTTATCTCCTCTGGAAAGGCACTTTCTGGCTAGCAGCTGTTTTTGTAAAACTTAAGCCACAAGCAGAATTTCTCTAATGATCAGCATGTCTCTATGCAAGACCAAACGGAAGCTATTGAACTGAAGGCCATGGGAACACAGCAGTCTTGAATAAGATGGAGTCAGAGAAGCCAAGCATTTCACTCTATTAAAAAGCTTACACGGTATCACATTTACTTTTCATCGCTACAGACACGGAACATCCAAACTCATCCCTTACTTATCTTAATTAAAACAGAACAAAACTAAACAAAAACTTAAAAACTTCCTGCCTTTTTGAAAAATATAGGGGAGTAAGAAAATAAAGTTTACAGATAATCAATTAAATAAAGTTCATAAACAATGTACTGGATGATACTATTGTTTAGAAATACTGCTTAGAAGACACTACTTACAAGACCAGTTTGAATGTCTTTTTGATATAAATTTAATAAAATACATATCTTTTTTATACTTCAAAGTTTCTGAGAGTAAATCTTACAGTCCTCACCATAAAAAAGTAGGAAGTAATTATGCGAGATGAGGAATGTGTTAACTAAACTTATTGTGTTAAGCATTTCACAATATAGTTGATTCAAAAGTTAAAACCTCTGAAATAGAAAAAGTATAGAAGCTAATAAGTATAAAAACTGCACTGTAAACCTAAGTTTTCTCCCCTCCAATGATCCTTTTCTACTCCATCATCTGATTGAGAAGTTAAAAGCGGTTTTCTCCATCACAGAAGTTCCAAAAGCTTTAAGCCCTGCCTTAAATTTCAAGAGTACTTATGAGAGAGCATTGAATACAATTCCCTTTGGCATGAGAGTCCTTTGTAGTTTCAGGCTACTGAGTGGGGAAAAGAGATATCAAGATGGTCTTGCTAGTAGTGTCTTCTAAGTAATATTTCTAAATAGTATCATGCAGTACAGTCTGGGGTAGTGGAAGTAAGACTATTAATAATTATGCCTAGACAGCAGGATAGGACTCCGTGGGCTTGTTTGTTTTTTTATCTTCTTCTTTTTTTCTTTTCTTTTTTTTAATTAAAGTTTATTGGGGTGACAGTGGTTAGTAAATTTACATAGGTTTCAGGTGTGCAATTCTGTAATACATCATCTATATCTCACATTGTGTGTTTACCACCCAGAGTCAGACCAACTATGAGTAACAGTCACTCTACTGATCATTGAGAGCAGGATTTTGTTGACTTCTAACCAAAGCCAGACTATACAAACCTGGAGCAAACTGTTTCAAGGAATTGATATCCCCCATCCCCCTCCCATTTTATCATCTGTCTAAAAGCCTCACACTTTTAGAATTGTCGAGAAAGATTTCTTGACAAGTGTCAGCAATATTCACTGTCTTATTCTGTCCATGTGAAGAATAAACAAGTGAATAATCTTAGAAGCTTATATATAACTTTACAACAGATGTGTCAGATAGCGGTCACAGTGGTACCAGGTGGACCCCAGTTCACTACGCTTGAGTGGAAAATTTTATCCTAAAATGTATAATACTAATAAAACCAGGGTAGTGTCATTACATGGATGACTTCCTTTAAATTTCATGGAACTTTGACTACCATAAGGTCTCAGTGTATCAGGAATGACATGCAATCTTGAAATCTTGATTTGTGGGAGATGCCATCAGGCATTGCGAGCATGACACCCTGACCAACATCATCTTATATTATTTCCTGTCTGGTGTCATTCCAGGTATGTCACTGTACTTAGACACAGGGTTGCAGAAACTCGATAAATCCAATTTTTATTAGATATAGGCATTTAGTAATCAATAGTGTAATTCAAGAAACTCATAAATATGAAACACTACCACTGTGTAGCTTCAAATATATATATATATATGACACCTTAATTGGTGGTGTCATATATAACATGCAGCCTGTGCATTCAATTGGAAAGTAAGAAACAAAGTAGATGATACTCCTTTCTATCAGTGAACATTTTGTGATTTTTGGTGATTCTGTAATTTAACTAATGTATTAATTTTAACACTTGGATTTGATAGTCATCTAAGTACCACATGCAAAATAATAGATCAACTATCCTATACTCTTTTGGTAACATAACTTGCTCTTGCCTCTGACCTGAAAAAAGGACCCATATAAACTGATCAATTTTAGTTGCTACTACATGGATTTTTTATTTGTACTACAGCATAATGTGTAAATAAACATAGCCAAAAAATCATGCTAAGTGAAATAAGTGAGACATAGAATGACAAAAACTGTATGATCCCACTTACATGTGGAATCTATAAAAAAGCCAGACTCATGAAAAACATGGTAGAATGGTGGTTACCAGGATCTGGAGGATGGAAGGAATGGGAAGATGTTTATGAACGGCACATACAGTTATAACATCAATAAGTTTGTGAGATCTAATATTGAGCTTGGTGGTTATACTTAACAGTACTGTATGATATTTTTCAAAGATGCTGAGAGTAAATCTTAAATGCTCTCACCATAAAAAAATAAAACATAATTATGTGAGATGATGGATGTGTTCACTGAACTTCTTGTGGTGAGCATTTCACAATACATACATGTATCAAAGCATCACCTTGTATACCTTAAAGTTATACGATGTTATATGTCAATCATATTCCAATAAAGTTGGAGAAAATAGTATGAAAAATAAAACAGCCAAACATCGAAATACATTATTAAGGAGCAAATATGAAATTCTTTTATATGCCTTTTAATATTTAAGTATACAAAATTACTCTAGGGTATATAAATAGTTAATTGAGATCCTTATATGATTCCAAAGAATCTGGGTTAGGCAGTAGCAAATATAAAAATATATGAAATCATGGATTTCTAGCAGATTGACAATATCAGGAACTAGACCAGCTGTGGTGAGGTAGAAAGCCCGAGGTGTTGGTGACATTCATAGCTCCGTTCCTGCCACCATATCTGTTCTATTGATGAGTTCACGCCCCAGCTAAAGACAGAAGCTGGGACATCCACAGGTTGAGTAATCCTGTATGTTTGGTTTTCGAGAGTCCTGTCTGTGTTGGATGATCTATGAATGACATTATATGAGCAACGTAAAAATCCATTTGTCCAGTTCCATAGGTTAATTCACCTATTATTCTCCCAAGTTCCAAGCCTCTCACATCAACCAGCTGAGTTGTCTCCATCTTGCAGGCATCACAACATACCCATATCCTAGTTTCCTTCTCCCTTCATATTATGTGAACACCAAATGTTCTACTACCAGCTCTGGTGATTGGAAGTATTTGCCTTCACCTGTGTCCTCATGACCAACTTACATAAGGGCAGTAAAGTAGCAAATAGTTTTATCGAGCTTTCTCTCTCATTGTACACCAACCTCTCTTTAAAACCTCTTATCTTCTCTTTTTACATCAGTTGACTGTGGGGATCTTCCCACGAGGCTATATGTGTGGAACTGTTGCAAAAGCGGTTGGCGATATGAGAGTATAGGACAACTGTTATGATTATGAGACAACTGCTTCTTCATGTCTTCTGTACCTCGTCAGGCCAGTTTCTGATTGTACCATTACCATCATGCAACAGGTTGCTGCTATGTCTGCCTAACCTGTGCACTGGGGAATTGAATGGCATAACTCATCAGGGCTAGCCACGGCTGCCTAGTCAGTTAGTGTATTGTTATCAGGGGATCTTTCTCTACATGAATACAAATAGCTCTTTGTAGGAAGATGAAATAGTTCTCTTCTGAGAAGGACATCACCTTGCTTCAGACCCCCAGCGGTCTATTTTGTGACATTCCTGACTCCATATACCATCATTATTTATCATGGATACCTCTAGCCAGATTGAATCTATTGAATCTTAAGTCTTAAATGGGATAGATGCTTTCCCCGCAGCTTGAATTTTCTTAAGAGTAGTCTTGTTCTGGGACTCATTTGAAACTGAAAACTGTTGAAGTCACCCAATAAATGAGGTGGAAGAGCTTGATAAAATCTTAAGTGCTGTACCTCTGTCTTAGTAGCAGGAGATGCAGCTACTTGTTTTGTGCAATAGAGAGGACAGTGGAGTATAACACAGACCACTAGCTTCCTCAAATGTACACAGGCCCTTGGTTTTTTCTGGAATTTTTTCTTGTACCATTTGTCATACCTGTGCCTTTCTATGATGTGTATGGAATTCACCACTTTCTGCTCAAGTCCACATAATACTATTCATTAATATAATGAGCCAACATATAATGTTCTGCCAAATGACAAGTTTAAGACTATGTATTTACAGAGCAGGCGAGTTAACATGGACTTTTGCTATATTGCTTTCTTGTCATGTAACTGCAAGCTATTTTCAATCACCTCTAATAATGAGAATTGAGAAGAAAATTTTCCATGTATAAATAGCTTCATGCCAAGTGCCAAAGTGTATATAGATCAGCTCTAATTGCAATGATATATTTTGCAAAATGATGACAATTGGGACATGGTGAATTATGAGTTTAAACATAATTCACCATGATTCATTTCTGTGGTTTTTCTTTCAGTTTTTGTTTATTCGTTTTTTTAAAGAAGCCAGATGAGGAAATTCTGTTGACCACCATTTGTGCATTTTTGTTAAAGTTGATGATCTTTGTATGCTTCCAGAGTTTCTATATCACTTTGGTTTTCCTATGAAGGGAGAAATTTTACATATCATTACTTCCATGCCAAGCAAGTGCAAAGCCTCTTGATCTTTCAATACTTTGCCTTTTAACTTTTTCTCATCACAAGTAAATACAGGTGAAAACTTTCATAATTGTCATGCCATGCATCTCAGGGATTTTACCTCCACAGTTAAAACAAGCTTTACAGCAAAGTTTAGCTGGATGCTCAGTAGAATAAACATCTTTCCATTCATAACAGAATGTCAATGACCCATTAATAAAAAGTATGCTGATTTACTTTGTCTTACTAGAGAACCTTTTTCCACTAGTGAAGGAGATAGATATTGAAAGGGTAAGAACATATAAAGACTTTTCCAACTCTATAAATTTAACAACACATATGAAACCAGAAGTTTTTGTACTATATGTTACAGAAACACTAGAGTCCCAGCCAACCCCTACCCCTGCAGGAGGCTGTGGAGGGGAGTGCCAATGGGAAGAGTAAACAGGGCTCTCCGGTGTCCAATCACATTTTGAAGTTGAGCAGCTTGAGTGTATCTGCTTTGAATATCATATGTTCTTGTCAGATTTTATCTAAAGAAAATGTGGGGATTTTTTTGTTGATGTTTTTCAAAACTGATCTGATGCAACTTTCTAATGTTCACTTTCAGCAATAATACATGTATTCTGATCTAACTTTCAAAGCTTATATACCTTAAAACTATAATACATCCAGTATTATTACATATTAAATATTTCATTTTAAAACAAAACTATAGTGTTTTCTACTCCTTTTTTTTAATCTATGTCATTTGAAAAAAACCTAACCAGTTAAACCAATAATCCTGACTTCCTGGGATGTTGCTGTTGTTTCTTATGTTTCAGGAAATATATTGGTGAAGTAAAAGTTCTGGTTATATGATTTCTATATTTTACTTTATCCCATAGCTCATTCTTTTCCTCTGGTCATGTGAAAATTTATCGAATCAAGTTTCACAGTATATAAAATCCTTATCCTGATTACCAATAAAATTAATACTGTATTTTTCTGGAAATTGTTCTTTGATAAGTTATAAGTGACAAATATTCAGGTATATGTTTCATTGTAGTTTGTCTGATACCATAGAAACTTGTTTTGGATAGAAAGACTGGACTTAAATTTAGGGAGAAAGCCATGGAAATAATAATTATTTTTATATGCTTCTCCATATACAGCACACATCTCCACAACTCAGTGAGATAAGGTCCCTATAAAACTAAGCAAAACATGAATAATTTTGAATGCAAACCCATAAAACTGACAAATCAGTTTAGAATAATATGTCACTGAATTAACAGTGGGACAAGAGAGAAGTATTTAAATTGAACAGACAGTGAGGCAAGTAACCAACTCCAAAGCTAGGATAAAAATAAGTAGAATTGAAAGCTTTGCAGGAACAAAATTGTAATAGACACAAGAACAAATGGAACCTGACAATATGACTTTCTATGTCTAGATGTCTGTGACTGGAGATAGAAAAAGATATGTACAAAGTCTAAGTGCAAAGTAAAGCGGCTGAGCTTGGAATTTCTAGAAAGCAAATAATTTTGAAACAAAACATTTAACATGGCTGCCTGTCAAGATTTGCCACTGTCTTTCAAATCTGCTCCTGGTAGAAATGTTGAGAGGAAAAGTAACTGAAATGAAAGTATAATGTCACTTAAACTTTCAGTTTTAACTTTATGACAAATAGCCTAGCTATATAACATTGGGTAAGTCACTTAACTTCTCTGACCTTAGAGTTCTTTGTCTAAAATGAAGGTATTGGGCAAAATTGTGAAGGTCTGTTCTGTTGTATTTATCATTTAAAAACTTTTTAAGAATTTTAAGGTGCTACATTTGATTCTAGCTCCTTAAGTTATTAAGAGTATCTTCTTAACCTTTCTCTGTCTCAGGTCCTTAAGTATCAATTATAGTTTATTATAGTATCTTTCTCACTTAGTCATGATAAGAAAAAATGAAGTAATGCACAAAAAGTGTTTTTCGTAAAGCCTATTGGAAAAACATTCAATTTATGTCAGCAATGGTTGATTTACCAAGAAGCTAATATAACTTAAGCTTCAGGATCTTTATTTGCTAGGGTTCTTTCCAATATCTTGTACCTGATTTTGAATTAAAATGTTGTATTATTTTTTAAATGCACCCCAAATATTGAATAAATATCACAAAGCAAAAAGTAGCAATTATTACTTTTTATTACATACAAACAATTACAAAATAAGTTACTTACAAAATAATTCTTGGTGATGTTAAGAAGCTTGGTGTAGCTAACAAGATCAAGTTTATCATCTAGAAGAGAATTAACATAAAGAGAGCATATGGTTTGTAAAATTATTATTTCATTATGAAAATGATACTGATTGCTAGGCTGTATCTGCCTATTTTAAAGAAAATTGATGAGTTGAATAAGGCAGCTGGTCAGCATGACTACATGAGAGTACTTTGTCTTTTTAGACATGAGGTTATGATTACCACTGAGAAAATACAAGAGTAAGAGGGAAGGCATGCTTATATGTACTGAATAATAAGAGCCAACTTGTTCGAATGAGCTACATTTCTAATGAGCTACTCATCCTTGAGTTTAAGGCTAACAATTCTGTCTACCTCTTACTCCCGAATTACACAGAGTTTGGTGTGATTCAAGATAAAAGTAAGCTTCTTATGCTTTTAAATTCCTGCTCTTGTCCCACCTGGAACCTTCTTAGAGCAGAATCAGAAACCTTAATTCTCTGGGGAAATTAAACATGATATTGCTCAGATAAGGAAAACCAATGGAGCCTACAGAGCAAAAGGCAAATCCGACAGAACTGTCAGAGTGCAAATGGTGATGGTAGGAAAGGTTCTGATTCCACTCTCCTTACGTGCTAGAGACATGACAATGAAGAAGATTTAACCTCCCTGAGTCTAAGGTGTTTTTTTTTTTTCTTAATTCATCAAAATACAATGTTCCCTACTCTGCCTACTACCTCAGAGAATTTACTATCAATGTCACATGGTAGTATGAGCCACACCATTTTAATACAGAATCTCTCTTTATAACAAATTAAATAACTACTGTGGAACAGTTTAAATCTTACCTCCTAATGGGCCTTATTGACAGCAGTTTGTTTCTCAAAATATCATTTTAAAAAAATTCCTTTCCTCTTCTAAATACTCACTATAATATGATCGGAAGCCTAGATATTTTGAATTTCATAAAATGCGTTTATGGTACATTTATTGCTCAAGTTATTTAATTGATAGTGGCTCCATTAGTTGTGTGATTTGGAGGAATGTATTTAAAAGGCCTATTCTTTCCATTTATTTATCTATTAAACTAGGATAATAATGATGGTAGATGTGCAGAATAGATTTCTAAATTTTAGAAAGTTCCTGTCATACGGTAAATGAAATATATAATGTAAGCTTTTATTATGCTAAACTGTAATACCAAAAGTTGTATTTAATGCACAGACATTTTTTTGTCTTTACCAATAATTGAAATAAAAGAAGAATATTTAAAAATCCCAATAAAACATTTTCACTTTTTCATGTTTCTTCACATTCTTGTTTATATCCTTGAGAACATTGATAGTGTTGCAATCTAAACTTTTATTGTTTTATAATTTAATATTATATTATAAACCTTTCTACATTTCCTCCTAATTTTCATACCTATCTTTAAACGGCTATAACATTCCACCCATTGTATGACAATCAAATTATTGTATTATTGAATCATTGCTTGAGATTCAGTTTTTGTGCAATGAGATTACCACAGTGTAGGAAGCAAAACAATGAATGTTAACCATTAATTTTATTATTGCTATTATCAAACATTTTACTTATTAAACTAATGATTAACATATTTTATTTTTCTCTCTTCATGTTATTACCTTAATACAAATTTATGAGGCTGTAATTGTTATGTCAAATAAGAAAAAAATTTAAGGAGCCTAAAGTATATTGCCATACTGATTTTTTAAGATAGTATTATCTATGAAATGTCAAAAGTATTATAGGTGTGTAAATATTTTATAAAACTGCAAGAAATGGGTTTATCTTTAGTTTTCATTCTTTTTGATTTAATAAGTAAAAATAAAATAATGTTATTTTATTGTACATACTCTCAGAAACTATTGATTTTTAAAATAATTAACGGATTTTATTTCTTAGATTTTTAGGTTCACATGAAAAATGAACAGAAAATACAAAAAGCTCCTATATATTTTAGACAGTCCTACAATCTCCCCATTTTTAACATCTTGTATTGGAATTATACATGTTACAACTGATGAACCAATATTGATGCATTATTATTAACTAAGTCCATAGTTAACATTGTTGTTCACTCTTTGTGTTGTACAGTTGTGTGGTGTTTGTAAATGCCTTATGAATTGCAATTTTTATTTTAACTATCTTACTTTAGAATGTAATAGTATAAAATATAGACAGTACAAAAATGTCAAAAAATAAAATACAAACCATTTATTCCAACAGCTAGAAATCTCCATTATGAATATTTTTAGATATGTTCTTTCTTAATATTAAGCATTTTTATGTAATTAAGATATTGATATATAAAGTGCATATATGTACATATACATAATTTATGAAAATACTACTATGGCTCTCTCATTTTGTTTTTGCTTTTGCCTTATCATCTTTCATGTGTATTTTCCTCAATAATATTGAGTTAGTTTATTTTAAAAAAACTTATTGATATATAAAGTATATACCATAAAATTCATCCTTAATGTAAAATTAAATTATTTTTAATAAATTTAAAAAGTTGTACAGCCACCACCAATATTCAGTTATAGAACATTTCATCAATCCAACAACCTGTTTATAATTAGTCCTGCCTTGCCTTATCAGCACCAGGAACCACTAATTTCATTTCTATCTAAATAGATTTGCCTTTTCTGAACATTTCATATAAATTTAATCATACAGTATATGTTATTGTGTGTTTCATATCTCTCAATTGGTATAATATCTCAGAGTTTGGCCCTTCACCCATGTGACAGCATCAATATTTCAAACATTTTTATTGATGAATAGTATTCCTTTATATAGACATATGATATTTTGTGTTTGTTCACAATTTGGGTTTTTCCTTTTTAGTTTTTTGGCTATTATAATAAATGCTACTATGATCATGTAATTACCTTTACAGAAATTTTTGGACAGTGAAGTTTAAATTGGATTTTGGTAAATAAATAATTTAAGGAAAACAATGTTAAGATTTTTCTTTTAAATGTCAATTGCATGTAGTAAATTATGGTTAGTTCACTTAGTACTGGGCTGGATGTTGTACTATGTGACTAAGAAGCCAACTCAAATACATTTTATTAGCCATGCAAATTTAAGGGGAAAAATGCATTATTTTCTCCAGAATGAAGAAAATGACGAGAATAATTCCCTTTCCTTAAGAGTTGTAGATCGAGATCACTGAGAATCTCCTGAAGTCTAGCTGAACAGAAGTACTATAACTAAGGGTATACAGTAGAAGCTACATCGAGACTGCTAGAAGGGGCAGAGACTCAGAATGGGCTGGTCCCACACCTACATGTGGCAGTTACCCTGAGGAGCAAGGAGTCCCAGCCTCAAACCAGGTTCCCCAGCGTAGGGTTCCCCTGAGAGGAAGAGAAGTCCTCATAACTTCTGACTGTGAAAAACAGCAGAGATGATGCCTGAGTAAGATGGAAGGCTGCTGCTGTCCCAAGTGTTCTACCCATTGATGCATCCGCAGCAATCAAGGCTTAATTATAAGAGGATGGCACACACAACCCACACAAGGGAACACACCTGGAGCACCTGGCTCAGGTAACCTGGTAGACAGTGTGACTGGTCCCAACAGGACACCACTGTATAAAGCCACTCTTTTAAGACTGGGAGACATAGCATCTCTACATAATACATAGAAGTAAACAAAGAGAGACAGCCAAAACAGGGAGACAAATAGACATATCCCAAATGAAAGAATAGAACAAGCTTTAGAAAAGGAACTAAACAAAATGAAGATAAGCAATCTACCAGATGCAGAGTTAGAAGTATTGGTTTTAAGGATGTGCCAAGATGTCAGTGAGAACTTCAACAAAGAAATAGGAAACATAAAAACAGAGATAGAAAACATAACGAACAAAAAGTCAGAAATGAAAAATATAATAATTGAAATGAAGAATGCAGTAGAAGGAAGCAATAACATATAAGATAAAGCAGAGGACAGAGTCAGCAATTTGGAAAACAAGATAGCTGAAAAAATCCAATCAGAACAGCCGAAAAAGAAAAAAAAGAAAAGAGAATTAAGGAAAATGAAGCTAGTTTAAGGCACCTCTAGGAAAACATCAAGTATACCAACATTTGCATCATAAGGGTACCAGAAGGAGAAGAGAGAGAACAGTATTGAGAACTTCCTTGAAGAAATAATGACCGAAAACTCCCCTACCCTGGCAAACAAAATGTCTATTTTTTTTTCAAGTTCAGAAAGTACAGACAGTCCCAAACAAGAAGAACTCAAATAGGCCCATGCATTGTAATTAAATAACAAAGGTTAAGAACAAAGTGAGCATTTAAAAGCAGCAAGAGAAAGTCAGTTAGTTACCCACAAAGGATCTTCCATAAGACTATCAGCTGATTTTTCAATAAGAACTTTGCAGGTCAGAAGGGATTGGCACAAAACATTCAAAGTGATAAAAAGCAAGGACCTACAATCAAGACTACTTGTAAGGTGATCATTTAAAACTGAAGGAGAGATAAAGAGCTTTCCAGATAAGAAAAAGCTAAAGAAGTTCTTCACCACCAAACCAGTATGACAAGAAATGTTAAAGGGACTTCTTTAAGAAAAAGAAGGGGGGAAAAAAACCCGTAAATATGAATAATAAAATGGCAATGACTATGTACCTATCAATAATCATTTTAAATGTAAATGGATTAAATGCTCTAATCAAAGGACATATGGTAGCTGAACGGATAAAAAAACATAACCCTTACACATGCTGTCTATAAGAGACCCACTTCAGACTGATAGACTCACAGACTGAAAGTCAAAGGATGGAAAAATATATTTTATTCAAATGGAAAAGAAGAAAAGCAGGGTTACTAATACTTATATTAGACAAAATAGCATTTAAAACAGAAGTTATAAAAGGAGACAAAGAAGGGCATTTCATAATGATAAAGGGACTTATACAACTAGAATATGTAACTCTTGTAAACATTTATGTACCCAACAAAGGAACACCTACTAAATATATAAAACAAATATTGATGGACATAAAGAGAGATTGACAATAATATAGTAATAGTAGGGGACTTTAACACCCCATTGTCATAAAATGGATAGGTCTTCCAGACAAAAACAAACAAACAAAAAAACAAGGAAACAGTGGCCTTACATGACACAATAGACCAAAGGGATTTAATTGATATCTTTAGAGCATTTCACCCAAAGCAGCAGAATATACATTCTTTTCATTGCACATGAACATTTTCCAGAATAGACCACATGTCAGGCCACAAAACAAGTCTCAATAGATTTAAGAAGATTGAAATCATACCAAGCATCTTCTCTGACCGCAATAGATGAAACTAGAAATCAATTCCAAGAAAAAAACTGAAAAATACAAAAACACATGGAGGCTAAATTGCATGTTAATAAACAATAATTGGGTTAACAATAAGATCAAGGAAAATATCAAAAGACACTTTGAGACAAATGAAAATGAAAATCTGTGGGACACAATGAAAGCAGTCTCAAGAGGGAAATTCATAGCAATACAGACCTATCTCAACAAACAAGAAAAATCTCAAATAAACAACCTAACCTTACTCCTAAACATACTAGAAAAAGAACAACAAACAAAGCCCATAGTGGGAAGAAGAAAGGAAATAAAAATCAGAGTGGAAATAAATGAAATAGAGTCTAAGAAAACAATATAAAAGACCAATGAAAGCAAGAACTGATTATTTGAAAAGATAAACAAAATTATAAACCTTTATCCAGACCCATCGAGAATAAAAGAGAGAGAACACAAACAAATAAAATAAGACATGTAAGAGGAGCAGTGACAACATGGAGCTATTTCTCCATGTATATAGTTCTGTGCCCTCCATTTTGGCTAGCTAAGAAGTTAAAAACACATCTTCAAGTAGCTACTTCCTCCTACACTTTCCCAGGAATACATTTAAACAGAGTGTAAGAGTCAGGATAAAGTATGTTTTAATGTGTGGAAGAATAACCTCCAGATATCAGTGGCTTTAAATAACAGGGTTTTGTGTGTGTCTGTGTGTGTGTGTGTGTGTGTGTGTGTGTGTGTGTGTGTGTGTATGTGTGTGTGTTTCCTTGCTTTTGCTGCAAGCTTTAGAATTCTGCATTGCACATTCATGGATCCTGGCAAAAAAGCTCTGACGTCTCAATATGTGCTTCAAGTGTTCATACAGAAGGGGAAGTGAGAACTGGTAAGTTGAATATATCTCATTTCTTGTCACATTTCATGGCCATAACTTGATAGATGGCCACATCCAATTTCAAAAGTTTGGGGAAGTTGAATCCTTCAGGCAGATGGAACCAGAGGGAAATTGAATAATGGCAAATATCATTAATTTTATTCTTCTTAATTGACAAATCATAACTTTCTCATTTTTATAATTGAATTTATGTGATATTATTAGAAAAATTAAAAAAAAAAGGAAATGGATGATTTCTGCTTTTCAAAGTCACATCATGTGAAAATTTGCAGGTTTGACAAAATTTAATAGTGCTATCATTTGTAGCCACCCCCATTTGCTGAGTTCTCAGTCTTATGCTTTAGTAGTTACTGCACGATGAATGAAACGTATTGGCAAGTAGTACAAGTAAGCACAAAATATATGTCAATGATTTCTAATCGTCCCTTGTGATTAGAATGCATTTTGAAACAAATGCAATGGATGTTTGAAAACCAACTGTTAAGAAACATGGTTTATTCATTTGATCCTTTCTTCAGTCTTTCAACAAAATACTAGTATTTATTGTGTTAGATATTGGAAAAGATGCTGGTAAAACAAAATTGTACAAAATCGGGCATTATCTCTATCTCAGGTGGACTACATGAGTGGGGGTAAGGGATTGAATTAATCAGATAACCACACAATATTGCATGTAGCTTAATGGAGACCAGAGGAGACATTCCTGAAGAAGAAATAGTTGATGAGATCTAATGTATAAAGATAAATCAACTAGAGAAAGAAAGTGGGGGAGAAATTTTCTCTGACCCTATTGCAGAAGAAAATATTATGTATTAAATAAGAATGGAAGAAACAATTTTGGATGGAGGCTGGAGAGCAAAAGGGATTTTAGAGTTTGGGCCAAGCAGAAAATGGGTGCAAGGGAAAAAGTGATTAGACTCTAAAGGACTTGATAATAATTGAATTCAGTGCTGAAAGTCAAGAATAACTCCTAGGTGTAGTGGAAAGTGACCTGGCCTTAGATTCTTTTACTCTGAACAAGTATACTCTTCTGGAACCCCAGTTTTCTCATTGACATGATGGTAATGATGGCATTTACCTTGCATGCCTATTGTTAACACAACAGAAAATGTCTAGGTGTCCACTCCATTCCAGACTGTCATTTAGAGATATAAACACACACACACACACACACACACACACACACACACACACACACACACAACAACAAAAAAAAAAAACCACCAAAACAAACCAAAAAAATAGATGCCAAAATGGGAATTGACTTACAAGGGATCTATGGGACAGATGTTGATGAAGAATAATGAGGAGTGAGTTGGGAAAAAAAAAAAAAAAAAAAAAAAAAAAAAAACCAGAGGGAGACTGCTGACTGTGATTATGTCTATCACATATGTAGGAGGGAAGGAAGGAAAGAGAATTGAATAGAAAGAATCTGATACTGCAGTACAATTTCAAGAACGGTTTGTCCATGGTGATGGGAGTCCTGGAGCCAAAGTTTCTCAGTAGAGGAGTCCATGCCTTTCAGAGATAGACCTGCACCATATAAATCTAATTTACTCCATAAGTTTGGAGAGTTGCTTCTCTATGGTTCCCATGAGTTTCTGTTTCTAAGAGAAAACCTGGAAGGAGAAGCCTTGTGGAGCAAAACTATTCCCTTCTTTCTAAAGTTAGTTCCAGGGCCCCAACTGGTACTCATTGATGTCTCCTCTATTATACATTCTAAATCCCTCTCACGCTAATCCTCAACTGTCTACTTAGCAGGTTTTGGTGGCTTACAAGGTTCTGTGACCCAAACCTTCATTACTGAAGTGTCTGAGCCCTTGGAAACCATGTCTTTTCATACCAGGCTTGCTACACCCAGTCATAGTTCTGATGGGGTAAGGGAATACCAGGAGGCACCCATAGGAATCACATGGGTTCCATATTTATTCTTTCCTGTCTCCATTGTGTTAAAGCATTCTTCTTTGTGATTGAGGTCCATTACCCTGTTGTAATGGTAACTTCTTCTCTTCTGGTTCCTGGACATAAGAACTCTAAATTGCTTTGGCAACAGCTATAGACTGGTCCCCACTAGAGCAGTTTCTGGGTCTCCTGGCAAGAATACATCCTTCAGGGGACCAAGACTTTCAACCATGTAAATTTGGGGGACAAGGAGCACAATCCCCTCATTAGGTCATTATGAATCATGGTGAATGGAGCCATTTCCACCCATTAGTTGGTGGACCCATGTATTGATTTGTCCTTTGTGAATACAAGGTCAGACAATTAAGTTTGGGAACTCATCCTAGAAAAAGTGCTACATACCTCATTGCTGAATATCACTATGGTCCCCTTTGAAGTACTCCCCTTGGGAAGCTATGCACCAACACCAGTGCCTAGTCCACCCTTCAAAGCAGTTTTGGAACTCTTTATCTGGAATGGCCATCAGAACTGTTGTCGTATTACCCTTGATGTCCTGAATGTCATCAAAATGTCTTCCTTTCAATATTTTCTTTACCTTAGAATAAAGAAAGAAGTCACTGGGGGCCAGATCAGGTGAATGGGAGGGTGTTCCAATACAGTGATTTGTTTACTGGCTAAAAACTCCCTCACAGACAGTGCCGTGTGAGCTGGTGTGTTATTGTGATGCAAGAGCCATGAATTGTTGGCGAAAAGTTCAGGTCGTCTTTTTCATGCAGCCTTTTCAGCACTTCCAAATAGTAAACTTGGTTGACTGTTTGTCCATTAGTACAAATTCATAATGAATAATCCCTCTGATAGTTTAGCAACATCATTGCAACATGTTCATGAACTTAATTGTCAGATTTGTATATCACCATTTGAAGGTGTCCAATTTAACGCATTATACTGCATCCTGAAGGATGGCATCCTGTTCTTTCAGAAAGTTGCCTCTGAGTTGGCACTTCAGCTGTTCCGTTACAGTTCTCTATAAGGCCAATCACTTCTGGATGGTACAATATTTTGATCTACCCATGGTCATGGATGCACACACACCTCCTTCAGTGTGAATTAGATTATCTGACCAGATTCTATATGCTGTGCCTTATATTCCTGCGGATCAGACATTCCATAAGACCACAAATAGTGCTGCTGGTTAAGAATCTGTGAGTAGGAAGGGCATTCAATACACAGAATGGTTATTCATCCCTCTGTGTATAACTATTGGTCTTTCTAGTACAGAATGTGGCCTATAATAGCCTCATTCTTTACCATCATGACAACTTTGCTCATATGCCCATTGTGGTGGTCCAAAGTAGATAATGGTGATGGCTCACTAGTATTTATTTGCCAAGTCATTTTGCTGACTTTGTTATTCAAAGCCTCTTGTTTTCTAGGTAATACCTGGTGCCCATTAATGTACGATACAAAAATTTTTAGTCTGTGCCAAATCCCAATGCCTATCCACATGCATCAATCACAGATTCCTTGTCATTACTCTAGGCCTTTTTCTTTCAGGCTCTGATCAGATGGTCAAGCCATTGACCATTGTCTAAGAATCTATATCTATCGTTGTCTCTATCTCTGTCTATATTTCTGTATCTATATCTATATCTGTCTATCTGTGTGTATATATATATATACATGTATATACGTATATATGTATATGCATGCATGCATGTATGTATATACATGTATACATATATACATATACGTATATATGCATATATATGTATGTATATACATAGATAAATAGATAGATCTAGATCTATATATGTATGTATTTATTTATTTATTTCTGTATCTATATCCTCTTCTTGGGTCACTTCCCTTTCTACATAAAGTAAATGAATAGAGCAATGTTTGCAGCTCCTCCTATTGGAAAGATTGTCATTCTACATTGTCTTTTAAGGGCACTACCACTTTTCAGTTTGCATCCACCCATGTAGCAAGCTAAACCACGTGTAAATCCATTTTGCTCATTTCCCTCTTTTTCAGCTGTTTATACTGGGATACTACTAATTGTTGTAGTTCTCATTCATTCTCCAGTTTCTCCCATCTTGTCTAGAGTCCAAATGGCAAATAAGTGTAGACATGATAAGTATCAGTATCCGTGCATTGTTGACATCTTTAATCACGACACTAACCCCACCATGTTCTCTTTCTCCTTCCAGGACACTTCATTGTTTTGGATCTACTATCTTGGCCGATGTGTGAGGGAATATAGTTTCAAAGATTTCTACTTGGGTTTTCCTCATACTACAGTTTTCACCCCACAAGCCAAAAACCAAATATGGAAGTTACTCCAACTGCCAAGTATATCAATTCCAGTTATACCCTAAAGAATGGAGAAATAAGCACTGATTGGACTGATGGATTCAGTGAGCCTAAAGGTCTTGTTTTTTATATCATACCGTGGTGTCCGCCAGCTGTGCAGCTTATAATATTGGTAATGTAATAAACAGATTTAGACATTTTATTTTTTTAAGATTTTATTGGGGAAAGGGAACAGGACTTTATTGGGGAACAGTGTGTACTTCCAGGACTTCTTTTTTCCAAGTCAAGTTGTTGTCCTTTCAATCTTAGTTGTGGAGAGTGTCATTCAGCTTCAAGTTGTTGTCCTTTCAATCTTAGTTGTGGAGGGCACAGCTCAGCTCCAGGTCCAGTTGCTGTTTTCTAGTTGCAGGGGGCTCTGCCCACCATCCCTTTTGGGACTCGAGGAATTGAACTGGCAACCTTGTGGCTGAGAGCCCACTGGCCCATGTGGGAATCGAACCGGCAGCCTTCGGAGTTAGGAGCACAGAGCTCTAACCACCTGAGCCACCGGGCCGGCCCCTAGACATTTTATTAAATGAGGTAATTGGTGCCTAACAAATCTTAGGCTCTCAACAATTATTGGCTTTTCCCCCATGAGTTAAATTTAGTCAGCATGCTTTTCTATCAGGAAGTCGATTTGACACCTTGGGTATTTAAGTATCACTGAAATCACACCCTGTGGCCCTTAGTGTTTATAATGCTTGTGTATTTTTTTTCCCACTGTGAAATCACCTGGTCAAATGGCTGTAGGTCCCTTTGGAGAAGCTAGAGGAATTATTATAAGTTTATTTTCAATTGTGTTGCAGGGCCTTTCCCCCTAGGGACCCAGATACCTCTTCAATCAGAGTTCTCGACACAAAAATTGGGTTTGGTCTAGGTACTGAGCAAGGAATCATGACTTTTCATTGAGAGGACTGCCTCCATCCTCCAGTTCTTCTATTCTCGCATTTTTCTGGTTGTAGATGTTAAGCACAACCCTTGCTGGCTGCCCATCTATTGTGCCCCTCCTGACACTATCCTTTGTTTATCATTTCCGCAACTCACTGTGTATCAAGCCTCTGAGCACCGCTCCACCATGCTATTAAGAAAAATTTAGCACTGTCAATTCTGCCAGTTGGCTCTATTAATTTAGAATGATATTACTCCCCTCAATATTATCAGGGTTCTCTGGCTGCTCTCTTTACCTCAATATTAGCCTGCAGAGTTTCTATTGACATTCTTAGTGATGCTGGTACTCTACTATTCAATGCATTCTCATAGTCTGATAAATAAACAGTGTCCCCTGGGCTCTCTTATGGGACACTGTCTCCTGTAAGTCTTTTGGCCTCACATTATACATCCATTCAGCATTTCTACTGCTCTCAGTTCTTTACTTATTACTCTACCGCCTGCCATGACAGCTTGGGTTTACACTTCATTCAGTGTTGACCATCGTTTCTCCACACTTCTAAGAGCCACTCCAGCAGTGCGTTTGCCCCAACTCGTGGGGTTCTTGTCTTTCATCTGGTATCCCAAGAAAATGCCTTCAAATCAATTACTTCATATTTATCAAGTCTACATTCTAGTCCAGGTGATCAAGTATACTCTAAATTAGTCTCAAAGATACTCTCTTGACTCTGGTGAGATGTTCTTATCTAATCATTACAGCACTTTTGGTATATAATTTCTTTTCCTTATTAAGCCCTGCAAGTCCACAGCTGAGTATTTCTGGAATTTAACCCAAGTCATCTTGGAAGCCAAGACAGGAGATGGAGACAAGTTCTCGAGTGTCTTGTGTGGAGAGATTTCAGTAGAATCTTCCAGCATTGGGGTAATGCTGGCTCTTACTAGTGATGGGTCAACCATTTCTGCAAGCTCTGAGGATTTAAAGGTCTCTGTAGAGACATCTTCTGGGGTATTCATCTGGATGTTCTCATCCATATTACTGGGTCCCAGGTTTTAACAAGGTTCTGACTTTAGCATAATAACCTAGTTTGGTTGGAAATTTGAAAGTCACTGAGCCCAGTGATTCTATGTGGGCCTCATTCTGCTGCTTAGCTGTGTCTACTCACCTATTCAAAGAGATTAAGTGCTTCTTTGCGGGTTGTTAAAGAGACTCCCACCCCCTCCCACTTTCACGTGTAGCCTTTAACTGCTTGTTAATGACCCTCACTTTCTCATTATTCATCTGCAATGTGTCAATACAACTCAGCTGTAATGGTGGATTCTACAATCACTGTAAGCATTACTCCCCTTGAGATAGTGTGATATATAATAAGAAATATACATTCGGTCTTTGTCCTGTTTCTAGCATAGTGTGCTTAAAGCCACTGATATTTCTTAACTAATGAAAGAGATAAAGGTATCTTGTTATGTTAGTGAGGTGCCTTTGGACCCAACCTAAGAATAGGGGCTGTTTGCCAGAGGAGCCAATCACATGATTACAGGGTTGAAATATTCAGCCCTACTCCCTGACTTCCAGGAAGGGGAGAAGGATTGGTGGTTGACTTCTACTACCAATTGCCAATTATTTAATCAATCATTCCTTTGTAATGAAGCTTGTATAAAAACCCAAAGGATGGGATTCAGAGAGCTTCCCGGTTGGTGAATATGTGGAGATTTGGAGAGAGTGGAACACTTGGAGAGATCATGGAACTTCTGCTTCCCTTCCCGATACCCTGTTCTATGTGTTTCTTCCATCTGGATGTTATCTAGTAAGTAAAATCTTTGTCTGAGTCCTGTGAGCCGCAGTAGCAAATTAATTGAACCCAAGGAGGAAGTCAAGAGCACCTCTGATTTATAGCTGATTGGTCAGAAACACAGGTAACAACCTGGACTTGCATTTGGCATCTGAAGTGGAGGCAGTCTTGTAGCACTGACCTTAATCTGTGGAATCTGACTCTATTTATAGGAAGGTAGTGTCAAATTGTAGGTCACCCAGCTCGTTCTAAGAATTGCTTGGTCTGCCTCACCAAAACACCTTGGAAATTGGAATCAGAACCCATTTATCCCTCTACCTTTAAAATCTGGAGTCATTGTACCTACATAGGAATTTTTCTATGCTGGGACATTTTTGCAGGTCAGCAACAGTAAAATCTTTAGCAATGGGAACATCACCAGCTGGGGCCTTGCTCACTTCTTGTTAACATGTATGTTTCCTCAGACCACTATTGGCTTCTGATGGTAGGGTTCCTTTGAAAAACACAGGCCAAAACAGACTTAGATACACAAGTGAATTATTGCAAGAAATGAGAGTTAAGGTTAAAAATGAGGGAAATGTAGAGGATGGGGAGAGCCTTTAGCCATAATGATGCTGAAAAAGAACAGGGGGAAAGTGGGAAATTTGAAGTAGAAGAGTTTCAGATTGCAGTGCACATTCAAAAAAGTTTTGACAGTGACAATTGGGAGTCCTAGAGCCATTCACTCATCAGAGAAGTCCTACAAGTCAAAGAAATGGTCTATATTTTTACCCCCAGAGCATTCATTCATTGGTTGGAAGCAGCCCACGACAGGCATTTCCTAAAATTGAATGTGGTGGGAACTTAGAGGAGCAGCAGATGGATTGCTTAGTCAATTGTGCAGTACATCTAGCTATTATGATTTTAAAATTAAGCATTTTCAGGTGCTGTAACTTACAAGGTCCTTAGGAAGCAAGATTAGCATGTTTACCAATGGGTGTGTAGAAATTTGAGTAAGCCTCACTAGCAAAGTGAAGTTTGGCTTTTGACCTGGGTTTAATCAGTAAAACTGTTTCAAATGTTTGATAAAAAAGAAAAAAAAAATATCTGTCTGTGACTATATACCAAAAAGTAAGTAAACATTTATTGTTATAAAATGTTACTGTTAAGTAGAAAATCATATAAGTCCTTTTGCAAAACAATTGGATCAGCAACCGCATACCTACCTGACTGAAGTAAAATATCAAATAGTTCTTAGTGATACTTATTTAAAAGCATAAACACTATTCAATAACTCCAAAATTAATGTGACAATCCATTTTATTTTCCTTAGAGGTCTCTCATACTCTGTAGTTAAAATATGTATTTACATTAAACAATATACAAACTGCTGGAGTTAATGGAACATATCTTATATCTATATCTGTCTTTATATCTATCTATCTATCTATCTATCTATCTATCTATCTATCTATCTATCTTTGGTTTATAACCAATAGTAAATAGTAGATAGCCATCACTACTATGGCCCAGCTTTGAATATTATTAAATGATAGAAACCAATGGATATCTTCCTTAATGACTTGTGTGACTACTTTTGGTTGATTATTAAATAATTGTAGATGAAAATTACCCTGCTGATAAATCAGAAGCTGCCCATTCTCGATTCTATTAAGGCATAATGGCAATCACCATCATCATAATAAGTCACATATTAAGCAACATTATATATGGATTATATTTCACAAAAGTTTCCAATCTAATTACCTCATTTTCACACTGATCCATTTCCCACAATTTTCCATCTTGCAGCCATAATTTTTTAAATTAAAATCTGATTATGCTCCATCTATTCTTAAAATATTTGAATAGATTTCTAGTCTCTTATGATTAAGACTGAAGTTCTTGGCATTACTTTCATGGTCTGTACTGAGTGTACCTGACAATCTTCCCTAGGCTCGTCTACTTCTCTTTGTTTCTCCTTCTCTCTGTGTCATTCACACTGGCCTTCTTTCTGTTCCTACAAAATGAGCCATGTAGTATTCTCTTATTCAACACAATCGACCCTTTCTGATAGCTCCGTATAGAGAAGGAAGCATACTTGTTTTTTGGAATCAATTTGTCACTGGTCATTAATTATTGTGCTACAAAGAATTAGTCTCCCTATCTCAACCTTTCCATGAATAACACATTTAGGAAACAGTGAGTCAAAAATACTTATTCTTTTATTTCCATTATTAGGAGGCAGTTATAATAGTAGAAAGAAAACTGAGCATGGCAGGGGAAACTATGGTTTTAATCTCCTCTATTCTCTCTTTCTATCTATGTGAACTAATCCTTTGTTTCTCCAACTACACATTTACTGAAAATAAAAGTTTACAGTGTTTTGAGGATGAAATGACATGCTTTATTTTAACATAATTTGTAAATTATTAATAGAGTTCAAGAAACTCTTGACATCCCATTATTCAGGTTAGGGCAGGCATTCAGTAACTGCATATTGAAATGATCTAAATATTCGATTCAAATTAACCCATATAGAAATGATCTATATGATTAAAATAAAAAGAAATTTTACTTCATTTTACATGTAGGCATTTGATTTAACCTGTAAATGAAATAATTATATGTATTATTGATTCATTGCACAAATATTTGAAAGACAGTTCTTTAAATAATTATGCTCCAATCTAAAATTTAAGCATATTACTTGTTATAAAATGTAGAGAGTATAAGGAAAATGAAGAGAGTCCTTCTTAATTTTGTTACCTGAGACAGGCATTCTGTATTTTGCTCTATTTCCTTTTGATTATTCTCTTTTAAGGCATATTAACATGTGCAGCATTTGGACATTAGTTTAGAATTATCTGTTGGATCAATCCACTACTTTAAAAATAAGGAATCCTTTTTGTGTGGACCACAGTTTTCCACCACATTCTGAAGAAACTGAAACACATTTACTCTGTGTCCCTGCTATTTTGAGACAGATTATGGCATTTCAAATAATATCACCTAAGTATGGGGTATTTGTTAGAGAATCATCCTCTCTAGTTGTAGTTGTTACCTAAAACTTTTGTTTTTCATGTTCAGTGAAATGGTCTGTTCAGAAGAAGATTAAAACATCAGTATCCCAATGTAATTTCCTGATATTCTTACCTCCCCCATGATGAGGGCATATTATTTGTTATAAAATAACATTTCTTTCCTGGAAAGAAATCTATTGCTCTACCTGACACAGAATGGACATTTTGAATTTCACGTGTGAAAAATACATTCTCATGTTCCATTCAAAAGTTCTTTGATTTAGTTTACTGTTCAAGAGCGTGTTCTGCTAAGAGGATCAGAATATTCATTTATTTAACAGGTGATTGACTTCCCCCTCATGTGACACAGGTGGCCTGCTCTTTGTCTGAGACCACCTAGCAGATTGGTTCTGATATTGTTTTGTAAGCAACTTTTGTTACCAAATCATGTTAAATTCATTTAAATGTAGCTAAGTCTTCTCACCTACTTCCATATATCAGTATAAAATGATTGTCAATCACAGGTGGTAAAAATAGGTACTCTGAACTTGACTGTGTGTGTGTCTGTGTGTGTGTGTTACAAAACAACATTGTAAGACAAAGCTAAAACAAACCGCTATCTAGAACGAGTTGAGTAACCTTCTGCTTTCATTTACATGCATCTTGACTTCATCAAGAGTAATAGACACATAAATAAAAAGCAGAATTTGGCCCATTGATTTTAAAGCATCTGCTCTCTCTCGAATAAGCAGAGTTAATTCTCTTTTCCTCCTGTCAACACACATGCATCATTTTAAAAAATGTTTGCATTCCTCAACAGTGTCCAAAGGAGGCACCCATTTATATACTACTGGCTCTTATTCGACTCTGACAGACACTGACCTCATCTAGGTTTTAGGTTAAGTGCAGTGGATAGCTTTATTTGCTGGTATCATGGATGGTTGCTCTAGGAAGAAATAAAACAAGGGAATGAAGCCAGGGTTCTCTGAGTGCTGCCTACAATTCACAGTAGGTAGTCAACCGACTGTTATGAACTCTGCCTTTTCTCATGTTTACCAACATTTTCTAGTGAACAAATGGGAAAGTAAAGATTTTTCTTTTTCACCTGTATAAGAGATCTGTATTTATAGCCTTGATGTTTGATGCAGCCAAACCTTTTGATAAGGTGATGCCATCAAACAAATCTGAACTAACTGGAAAAAATTAAACTTTAGAAAACAAGGTGATCCTGTCTTTTCTGATTCAAACTTTTGAGAATCAGAATAACTCGTTGGTCAGAGCAAAGCTGTAGAAATTTAAAATCCTGTTTCCTAAAACAATATATGTAGGCATTCTAATAGAATTCCTAAGCATTATCTGGTTCTTGAAAAAATTATTGTGCATAGTGGTAATAAAGCAGTTCCTGGAACCATGATGCTTGTATAAAAATACAAATTAAAATATGCCAGTAAGGAACTAGCTTAGACTTTAATCTTTTGTGGGTTTTCTATGTAGAATAAAAAGTAATTATTTAATTTTGCTCCTTGTAACAACATTTAAAACACAGCTGTGAAATAAAAAGTGCTTACCTTAGGAAACTTTTTGCCCCGCCTTCCCCCCTCCGCATCTGAAACCAAATTAGATCCACTTCATTGATTAAAAATATTGCTTCTAGTAATTTGCCAAAAACTGTTCTGAAATTTAAATTAGGTTAAGTATTTTGTAGCAGACTGCCATGATAATTTTCCAAAGCAATAAAATCAGTTATCAGAATTAATGATACATAAAATTCATTTTATGATTTTACTTACATTACCTTGCATCTCTTTTATCTATTTTCAAATGAACTTCTGTAACTCTGTCATGTGTCTGCACTACCTAACATCCCTGGCAGAGGCAGAGAGGACAACTGGATTCAATATAATTCTTTATATATTCTTTTTTTGCATTCAGACGTTTTGTGGAATGTTTGTAAGAAATAGAATAAACTTGGTAGCCTGCTATCTCTGTGAATATGAAATCCCCCTAAAGTGGCAGTTGCCCCTTAAGTGGCCATCCCTGGGGCTATCAGTGATGGAATAGCTGGCATTACCTGCTGAGTGAATGAAGCAGCTGCCACTTTAAAAATCAAGGAATAGACCCCTGTAGCTTAATGACCCTCACTATACAGCTGCTGAGGACCAAGTCTCCCTTTTTCTCCTTGTTAAACTATGATGACAAATGAAATCTTTTTTACTTAAACTATCTACTCCATCATTCATTCTGTCATTTAGGCAATCAGTTCTTCCCTAATTAAGCAGGTATAGAACCCCTGCTGGGTATAGGCACTGTGCCATGAACTAAAGCTACAGAAACAGAGAGCTGGTCTCTGTTTCCTTTGGACTCTGTCTTATGAGACAGACACATAATCCTCAAGGCAGAAATTAAGTTCTACAATAGCACAAATTAAAGAGTTAACAATTCTACCTCAGCTGTTCACTTAGATGTTCACTTAGGACATTCCTCCAAGTTTCATGGAAGGATAGGTTTTACATGCTCATGGCTTTGTCATTCACTCTTTGCTCTGAATGTATAACAGAAGGGAAAAAAGAAACAACAGTCAAAATTGTTTTTAAAATCCTTTAAAACATTCAGCTTGCTTAATAAAGATGCCATCTAGGTCAAGTGACTCGAAGTTCCTAAACATGTAATTTTATTTTGCCTGAGTTTAGAGGAGCATATTATGAACATATTAGAATGTTCCTAGGATCATTGGGTATTCTAAAAGAGTACAAGTGGAAGGAAGAACAATAAAAATAGCACATCTCTATCATTTAAGGTTTTTTTTTAAATTTATTTTTAAAGATTTTCGTCAAAATATACAAATGTTAAATAACCATGGTGTACACTTGAAACTAATGTAACTATATTTTATATTATAGTTATAATATATTATAGTTATAATATAAAATATAACTATATTTTATATTAGTTTCAAGTGTACACCATAGTTATTTAACATTTCTATACCTAAAGAAGTGATCACCATGATAAGTCAAGCAACCATCAGACACTATACTATGTTATCACAATATTATTGACTATATTTCCTATGCTGTACGTTACATCCCTATGACTTATTTCTTTTATACCTGGAAAATTGAACCACTTATTTCCCTTCACATTTCCCCCCTTTTAATTCAATTACAATTGACATTCAATATAATTTTATATTAATTTCAAGTGTAAAGCATAGTGGTTAGACGTTTATATAATTTAAGAAGTTAACCCCCTGACTAGTCTTACTCACCTGGCACTACACATAGTTACTACTGTATTATTGAGTATATTCCTATGGTTTACTTTACATCCCCATGGCCTATTTTATTAGGTTGGTTGCAAAAGTAATTGCAGTTTTAACCTTTTAAACCTGCAATTACTTTTGCACCAATGTGATATAACTACCAATTTGTACTTCTTAATCCCTTCGCCATTTTCACCCATCCTCAACCCCCCTCCCATCTGGCAACCATCAAAATGTTTTTCTTATTTATGAGTTATTTCTGTTTTTGTTTATTTTGTTCTTTAGATTCCACATATAAGTGCAATCACGTTGCATCTGTCTTTCTCTGTCTGACATCCTCTATTTGCACAATAACCTGTAAGTCCATCCAGGTCACGACAGAAGGCAAGAACAAATTCCCTTCCATGGCTGAGCAATATTGCATTGTATATATGTACCACCTCCTCTTTATCCATTCACCCATGGACGGACACCTAGGCTGCCTCCATATCTTAGCCATTATAAACAGTGCTGCAATGAACATCTGAATGCACAAATACCCAAAAATAGCATTTTGGATTTCTTTGGATACATGCCCAGGAATGGTTTACTAGGTTCTCCTTTGTCTCTTGTTATAGCCTTTGTTTTAAAGTCCGTTTTGTCTCATGTAAATATTGCTATCCCAGCTTTTAAAAATATTTTTTATTTCCATTTTTATGAAATATATTTTCCTGTCCCTTTACTTTCAGCCTGTTTATGTCTATGGATTAAAAGCGAGTCTCTTGTAGCTGAATATATAAGGGTCTTGTTTTCTTATTCATGCAGCCACCCTATCTTTTGATTGGAGCATATAATCCATTTACATTTAAAGTAGTTGTTGATACATGTGTAGTTACTGCCATTTTATTATTCATATTTTTAATTTTTTTTCATCTTCAAGAAGACCCTCTAATATTCCTTGTAATACTGGTTTGGTTGTCATGAACTCATTTAGGTTTTTATTATCTGGGAATCTCTTTACCTGTCCTTCTATTCTAAAAGGTCGTTTTTCCGGGTAGAATAATCTTGGTTGTAAGTCCTTGCTTTTCATGACTTTGAATATTTCATACCAACCCCTTCAGGGCTGCAAAGTTTCTGTTGAGAAATCAGCTGACACTCTTACAGGGGCTTCCTCATAGGTAACTAATTGCTTTTCTTTTGCTGCTTTTAAGTTTCTCCCTTTGTCTTCAAACTTTGGTAATTTTATTAATGGTGTGTCTTGGTTTGGTCTTCTTTGGGTTCATCTTGTTTGGGACTCTGCAATTCCTGGGTTAGTATGTTTATTTCCTTTGCCTGGTTGGGCAAGTTTTCCGTCATTATTTCATTAGATAGGTTTTCAATTCCTTGCTCCCTCTCTTCTCCTTTTGGCACCCCTATGATGCAAATGTTGTCATGCTTGATGTTGTCCCAGAGACCACTTAAACAGTCCTCATTTTCTTGGATTTTTTTTTTTTTCTGTTTTGATTGGGTGTTTTCTGCTACCTTATCTTCTAGATTGGTGATTCAATCTTTTCCATCCAATTTACTGTTGATTCCCTCTAATGTATTCTTCATTTCAATTATTGTATTTTTTATTTCTGACTGGTTCTTTTTATATGTTTTCTATCGTCGTTTTTGTGTTTTCCATCTCTTTGTTGAAGTTTTCCCTGAGAATCCTTATAACCAGTGTTTTGAACTCTGTATCTGGTAGATTGCTTGTCTCCATTTAGTTTATTTCTTTTTCTGTTCTTCATTTGGGACATATTTCTTTGTCTCCACATTTTGGCTGCCTCCCTGTGTGTTTCTATGTTTTATGTAGAGCTTCTGTGTCTCCCAGTCTTAATAGCATGGCTTTATGTTGTAGTTCTCCTATGGGGACCAGTGACGGTTTCCCTGGACACTTAAGCTGTGTGCTCCAGGTGTGTTCTTTGTGTAGTTTGTGTGTGCCCTCCTGTTGTAGTTGAGTCTTGGTTGCTAACTGCATGTCAGTCGGAAGGATTAAAACTTGGGCTGATTGGTTGTGAGGATTGGCCATGACTACAGTGGAGGAGAAGTTGTGCAGGGACTGACTCTACAGAGCAGGATTCACTTTAGTAGGCCTCTGGTGCCTGCTCAGTCTGTCCTTTGGGTGTGTTATTCTTGGAAATGGCTGGGTGATACTCTGGCTCAGTCTGAAGCTGGCTAATGTGGTGCCATCCCTAGGGCTTCCTGGGGAGGGGTCTGCCACAAGCCAAGTCCAGCTCCAGCCTGTGCCCTCTCAGGGCCACCTGTTATGAACCACAAAGCTATCCACAGATGGCTGCCACGTGTCCTGAACTTGGAAGTGTGTCAAGAGGCCAACCCACGAACCTAGGCCAGCTGCTACTAGTGTCATGCTTGGGGCTGTTCAACATGATGTACAGGGCTTGCCAAAGCCAGATGCTGATTGTTTGAATTTTGTGAACCTTTGAGAAATTTTAGGAAAGTCCACAGCGTGAAGCAAGACAGACCATTTGTATGGAAAATACACTGGAAGAGGCTTCCATGGGCCCAAAAAGTTGGGTAGGGTAGTGTCTCAAGGAATCAACAGGGTGAGGCAGGTAAACAGTGTTAGCCAGGTTGATGGAGACTCAGATATGGCAGCCATCTGCATCTACATTCCAGGAGTGGGGAGAGCTCAACAAAAAAGAGTGGATTATGCCAGCACTTGTCTGGGAGAAAGCTGCCCCTCTAGCCCTTGTCCTGAGGTCAGGTGATTCAGTTCCTCCCTGTATGTTCCTTGCATTTTTAGAGCTACTGCTCTATTACTGGAGCTCACAGCACATGAGTTGGTCAGCAAGTAAGTCCATGTGCTGGTTCTTTAAGAGAAATACCTGATACTCCAACTGCCCTTGTCTCACTCAGCCACACTCTCCACTGGTTGTCACAGTCAGAGGAAATGGGAACTTCCCTCCTTGGCACTGGAGCCCTGGGCTGGGGAGCCTGTTATGGGCCTGGGACACTTTGTTCCTCTGGGGGTGGGGGGAGCAGACTTCTGTAGCTGAGATATTCCTACTGATTTTTAACAGTCACACATGGGTGTGGGACCAGCCCATTCCACATCTCCACTCTTCCTACTGATATCAAGGTGTCTTACTGTATGTCCTTAGGACTTCTGTAAGTTGTAGGACTTCTGTTCAACTAGATTTGAGGGAATTCTCAATGATAGTTGTTCTGTAGTTTAGTTGTAATTTTGATGTGGCCATGAGAGGAGACAAGCACAGAATTTACTTATTCTTCTATCTTGACCAGAAATTTCTACTTTACTAATCAGTGGATCCTCTGCAACTGCTGTACAGACCATTCAAGTGTATCTTTGTTTTAATCTGTCATTCCTTGTAACATTTTATCTCTCACTTTAAGCTTATCTCAATCTTTTCCAATCCCCACAATATTCTATAAAGCAGTGTCTTTTAATTTTATTATACCATTAATGTGAACACCTAAAGAGTTTTTGAAGTGAATGTTCAGAGAAGTCCTTGAAATTCTCCATTTTAAGTAAATTCCCAGGTAATACTGATTCTCATGCTGCCATAACTCAAGTGGCAAATAATATATATCCAGTTTATAGTCTTCCATAATATATATTAAATAAAACGTATCGATTTTTAGTTTTATTTGAAGTTAATTGGAATTGTGAAGATTTATACATATATATGTATATATATGTATGTATATATATCTATACATACACACACACACACACACACACACACACACATATATGCTTCTGGTATAAAATGATTTAAATGTATAATAGGCATGATATGAAAATGGTGTGCCTTTACTGTTTTTATTAAAAATAATTCATAGAACATTAGAACATTTTGGGCAACATACATTGAAAGAAGATGAGTGTCATGTATACAATTGAATGTTTGGAAATTGGAAGATACTGAACTTCTTGTTCAAATGGTCCTCCTGATAGCATCATCCATAACAAAGTAGTAGTTTGACCATCCATATTAATCCTCCTCTCAAGTTTAGTTCTGCTCCATTTCCCCAAGATTGATCCTTAGCACCTAGCACGGTATTTTACAAACTATAAATACTTGGTAATTATTTTATCCATAAATTTAACAACCAAACAAAAAGAAACACATAACTGCCCTACTAATCATTCTTTCTCACCCTCAGTAGGTCATTGATTTTTCAGCTATAACTAAGAGTCTGATCTAACAGAAATATGATGGAGATTGTTTTGGTAACAGAAACCTACACTGGGAAAAGCCCCAAAATATGTTAGAAATTGTGATGTGTTTCTAGGGATGACCAGACTGACATTTCTATGTATAGATAGGTCAATAGTTCATCTGGTGGTCATGAAAATAGTAGTTCTCTCTGGAAACAGAGAGATGGTTGGGTGGCATATATGCTATAAATATTAAACTTAAACATTAAGTATACATATTGTATTATTTAAGTTGCTTTATACTACAATGCTGATCTTAGATTGTGTAGATTTTTCTATAGCTGATTTTTTCTATGTTATAGAAATGTTATAGCTTCTATCAAATCCTAGAGGAAAGACACAATGTGTAACATATGCATATATTCTTAGTACTTAATGCTATAACTGAAGCACAGGAAGTTATAGTGTATGTTTTTCACAAATGGATTAATGAATGAGCTATTTCATAAGCATTGCAGGTTAGAAATTGGGATATAAATAAGCCTCTAATTATACCTAAAGAATGGGTGTTGCTTGTAGAATACAGACTCTAAAGGAAAATGTTTTGTTTGGTTCAGGTTCTAGCTGGGCAAGTCTTTTTCCAGGCCTTTTTTCCAAGTCAAGTTGTTGTCCTTTCAGTCTTAGTTGTGGAGGGTGCAGTTCAGCTTCAAGTTGTTGTACTTTCAGTCTTAGTTGTGGAGGGCGCAGCTCAGCTCCAGGACCAGTTGCTGTTTTCTAGTTGCAGGGGGGCACAGCCCACCATCCCTTGCGGGAGTTGAACTGGCAACCTTGTGGTTGAGAGCCCACTGGCCCATGTGGGAATCGAACCGGCAGCCGTCGGAGTTAGGAGCATGGAGCTCTAACCGCCTGAGCCACCGGGCCGGCCATAGAGATGTTTCTAAACAAAACATGTTAGCTATCCTTTTACTCATTAAATGTCCTAATAAGAAACACATTAAAATTACAGTTGGAATAAGTACAAATTTACCATATTTTACCAATTTTTCCTGAAATAATGTATAATTATGAATCCTTGAATATTGTATTCATATGTTTTACTGTGGAAATAGTAGAATAACATGATAACTAATCAAATATTTCTTATTACTTTTTCTGAATATAAATACAGTAAAAACCGAGTACACAATACTTTCAATGAACTGGACATCTATTCAAAGCAATAATTACTTTTGGTGCAAATGTTATTCAATTAAGATTTTATGTATGCTAATTGTAATATGTAATATAAAAATTTAGCTGTGGGTTTCTTTACCTAGACATTTTGATTATAACATTTTAGTCTGTAGAATCATCTGATAAGTGAGGAAATACATATTTTCCAATATTATTTGCTAGAATTTTAATGCCCCCCCATTTAGTATTTTACCAAAAGAGAATTAGATAAAGAAATAAAAATATTCCCATTCAATAGACTTCTTTGCATTTATCAAAAAGAAATAAATTGTTCTCTGTACACAGCCATATAGAAGGATGTCCAAAGTATACAGTAGTACCTCAGTTTTCGAATGTCTCCGTTGACGACATTTAGGTTTATGAACGCCGGAAACCTGGAAGTAAATGCTTCAGTTTTTGAACACGACTCAGTAATCAAGCATGTCACAAGGCTTCCTCTGAGTGCAAGATCCTGAGGCCTAGCTGTCAGCTGTTTTCGAATGTTTCAGAACTCGTGGATTATGTTCGAAAACCGAGGTACCACTGTACTATTAAATGACATAAAAATTTATGAGAACCGTATTGTACCATTTAATTTCTGTGTTTTTTTTCTTTTGTCTCAGGTTTCTTTTTTGTTTTAATTAAAGTTTATTGGGGTGACAATTGTTAGTAAAGTTGCCTAGGTTTCAATTTTGCAATTCTGTAATACACCATCTATGTATCACACTGTGTGTTCATCACCCAGAGTCAGTTCTCCATCCATCACCATACATTTGATCACTTTTACCCTCGTCTACCACTGCCCTCCCCCCTACTCTCTGGTAACCACGAAACTATTGTCTGTGTCTATTAGTTTTTGTTTCTTTATTTGTCTGTCTTGTTCCTTTGTTGCCTTCAGTTTTATATCCCACATATGAGTGAAATCACATGGTTCTCAACTTTTTCTGTCTCACTTATTTTGCTTAGCAAGATAAACTCAAGATCCATCCATGTTGTCATAAATGGCAGTATTTCACCTTTTCTTATGGTTGTGTAATATTCCATTGTCTATATGCACCACATCTTCTTTGTCAATTATCTACAGAAGGACACTCCAGTTGTTTCCATGTTTTGGACAGCATGAATAATGCTGCAATAAACATAGGGGTACAAATACCTTTACAGGTAAATGTTTTCAGATTTTTGGGGGTAGATACACAGAAGAGGGATTGCTGGGTCATATCATAATTATATTCTTAATTTTTTGAGGAACCTCCACACTGCTTTCCGTAGTGGTTGTATCAATTTACATTCCCACCATTCCCATGTATGAGGGTTCCTTTTTTTCCACAACCTCTCCAACAGTAGTGATTATTTGTGTTGTTGATAATAGCCATTGTAACCAGTGTGAGGTGGTATCTCATTGTGGTTTTTATTTGCATTTCCCTATTAGCTCATGAAGTTGAGCGTTTTTTCATATATCTGTTGGTCATTTGCCTGTCTTCTTGGGAGAATTGTCTGTTCAGGAGTTCTGCCCATTTTTTAATTGAATTGTTTGTCTTTTTGGTCATTTAATTGTATGATTTGTATATATTTTGATATTAACTTATTGAAGGCATTGTTTGCAAATATTTTCTACCCTTTGGTTGGTTGTCTCTTTGTTTTGTTGATGGTTTCCTTTGCTGTGCAGAAGATTTTTAGTTTGATATAGTCCCATTCTTTTCTTTCTTTTTTTTTTTCATTATTATTATTATTATTTATTTTCTTTGCCTTTGAGGTCAAATTTATGAAATCCTTTCTGAACCCAAGGTTCGTAAGTTTAGTATCTATGCTTTCTTCTATGCAATTTATTGTTTCAGTTCTTATGTTTATGTCTTTGATCCATTGTGAGTTAATTTTGTTATATGATGACATAGCAGTCTAGTTTCATTCTTTTGCATGTGGCTTTCCAATTTTCCCAGCACAATTATTGAAGACATTTCCTTTTCTACATTGTACGTTTTTGGTCCCTTTGTCAAAAGTTATCTACCCATATATATGTCAGTTTATTTCTGGGATCTCAATTTTGTTACATGTGTCCGTGTGTCTGTTTTTCTGCCAATACCATGCTGTTTTCATTATTGTCACTTTGTAGTATATAATTTGAAGTCAGGGAGTGGGATAAGTCTACCTGTGTTCTTTTTTCTAAGGATTGCTTTGGCTATTTGGGGTCTTTTGTGGTTCCATACAAATCTGATGATTTTTTGTTCTATTTCTTTAAAAAAACGCCATTGGGCGGTTAGAGCTCCATGCTCCTAACTCTGAAGGTTGCCGGTTCGATTCCCACATGGGCCTGTGGGCTCTCAACCACAAGGTTGCCAGTTCAACTCCTCGAGTCCCGCAAGGGATGGTGGGCTGCACCCCCTGCAGCTAAGATTGAACACGGCACCTTGAGCCGAGCTGCCGTCCGGATGGCTCAGTTGGTTGGAGCGAATCCTCTCAACCACAGGGTTGCCAGTTCGATTCCTCAAGTCCCACAAGGGGTGGTGGGCTGCGCCCCCTGCAACTAGTAACGGCAACTGGACCTGGAGCTGAGCTGCGCCCTCCACAACTAAGATTGAAAGGACAACAACTTGACTTGGAAAAAAGTCCTGGAAGTACACACTGTTCCCCAATAAAGTCCTGTCCCTCTTCCCCAATAAAATCTTTAAAACAACAACAACAACAACAAAACGCCATTTGGATTTTAAAGGATTGCATTAAATCTGTATGTTGTTTTGGATAATATCCCACATTAACTGTGGTGATTCTTCCAATTCATAAACATGGAATATCTTTTAATTTCTTTGCCTCTTATTCAATGTCTTATAATAATGTCTTATATTTTTCAGTGCATAGATTCTTTACCTCCTTTCTTAGGTTTAATCTTTTGTTAGGTATTTTATTTTATTTTCATTTCAATTGCAAAAATTTCTGCAATTGCTATTTCTGAAATTTTGTTGTTAGTGTATAGGAATACAATGGATTTTTGTACATTGATTTTGTATCCTGTACCTTTACTGTATTTGCTTATTGTTTATATATATATATATATATATATATATATATATATATATATATATTTTTTTTTTTTTTTTTTTTTTTTTTTTTTGCATGGAGTCCCTAGGATTTTCTATATAAAGAATCATGTCACCTGCACAAAGTGAAAATTTGAGTTTTTCATTCCCAAATTGGATGCCTTTTATTTCTTTCTCTTGACTGATTTCTTTTCCTAGAACTTCCAATACTATGTTCAATAATAGTGGTAAGAGAGGGCAACCTTGTTGTGTTCCTGATCTTAGAGGAAAAGCTTTCAGTTTTTCCCCATTAAGTATGACATTAGCTGAATGTGTCTCATATATAATCTTTGATATGTTGAGGTGCTTTTCTTCTCTACCCATTTTGTTAAGTGTTTTAATCATAAATAGATGTTATGTCTTGTCAAATGCTATGCTTTTTTGTTTTGTTTTTTATCTACTGATATGATCATATGATTTTTCACCTTTATTTTATGTGGTGTATCACATTGATCAATTTGCATTTGTTGAACCATCCTTGAGCCTCTGGATTGAGCTCCAGTTCATCGCGATGTATAATCTTTATCACATATTGTTATATTTGACTTGCTAGTATTTTGTTTAGTATTTTTGCATCTGTATTCATCAAAGATATTAGTCTGTAGTCTTATTTTTTGTGTGTTACTCATACCAGGTTTTGGTATCAGGGTAATGTTGGCGTCATAAAATGAGATAGGAAGTATTGCCTGTTTTTCAGTTTTTTGGAAGAATTTCAGGAGGACAAGTATTAAATGATATTTGAATATTTGGTAGAATTCACTGGTGAAGCCATGTGGTCCTGGACTTTTACTTTTTGGGAGGTTTTTGATGATTATTTTAATTTCCTTGCTATTGATCAGTACATTGAGATTTTCCAGTTTTTTTGTGATTCAGCCTAGGAAGATTATATATTTCTAAGAACTTCTCCATTGCATCTAGATAATTGAATTTGGTGACATACAGTTTTCAATAATATTCTTATATGATCCTTTGTACTAAAGTGGTATCTGTCATAATTTATCTTTATTTTACGATTTTGTGTATCTGTGTCTTTTGTCTTTTTCCTTAGTTACTCTAGCCAGGGGTTTGTCAATTTTATTGATCTTTTTAACAAACCCACTCTTTGTTGCATTAGTTTTTTTCTATTGTCTTTTTGTTCTCTATTTCATTTAATTCTCCATTTTTTTTTTTATTATTTTCTTCCTTCTGCTGACTTTGGGCTACATATCTTGTTCTTTTTCTAGTTCTTTAAGATATAATGTTATGTTGCTTATTTGGTATTTTTCTTATTTCTTGAGATAGGCTTGTAATGATATAAACTTCCCTTGATTACTGCTTTGATTACATCCTAAAAGTTTTGATGTTATAATGTCATTGTCATTTGTTTCTAAGTATCTTTTGATCTCTCCTTTTATTTTGTCTTTGACCCAGTTCTTTAGTAACATGTTGTTTAATTTCCATATATTTTGTTTCTTCCTGCTCCATTCTTGCATTTGATCACCTATTTCAAAGCATTGTGGTAAGAGAGTACGCTTGGTATGATTTCAATCTTCTTAAATTTGTTGAGGCTAGTTTTGTGTCCCAATATATGGTCTATCTTTGAAAATATCCCATGTATACTATAATATCATGTATAGTTTGTTGTTCTAAAGTGAAAGGCTCTGTAAATGTCAATTATGTCCACTTGGTCTAATGCATCATTTAAGGCTCATATCTCCTTATTGATTTTTCTGTTTGGATATCCATAGCTGTCAATGGCATATTTATATCCCTTACTATGATTGTGTTTTTGTTAGTTTCATCCTTTAGTTTTGTTAATAGTTGCTTTATGTATTTTGATACTCCCTAATTGGGAGTATATATATTGATAAGTGTTATGTCTTGTTTTACTGCCCCCTTTATCATTATGAAATGTCCATCTTTGTGTCTTGTTGCCTTTTTCATTTTGAAGCTTTTTATTTCTTTTTTTTATTTTCTTTCAGATATGAGTATAGCTACACCCATATTTCTCTGGATGCCATTTGCCATCCTTTCACTTTCAGTTTATACGTATTTGTCCTTGCAGCTCAGATATGTCTCTTGGAAGCAGCATATGATTGAGGTTATTTTCGTTTTATTGGTGATCTGTGTGTGTGTGTGTGTGTGTGTGTGTGTGTGTGTGTGTGTGTGATCTAATCTGCTACTCTGTGCCTTTTGATTGGTCAGTCTAGTCCATTTATATTCAGGGTGATTATTGATGTATGAGAATTTCCTGAGCCATTTTATTTATTTATTTATGTTTTTGGCTGGGGGTACAACTCAATGTCTCCATTGTTTCTTCACCCTTATGTTTTAGTCTGTCATTCTAGTTTGGTGGTATTCTATTTTTTTTTTTTTTCCTCTGTTTCCTTTTTTATGTTATATATCTCAGTTCTGGATTTTCTTGGGTGTGGTTACTGTTTAGTTTATGCAAAAGAAAGTTTCATATATACAGTAGTGTTTTTCTCCTGCATGTATCTTATCTCCATTCTGCTTAGCAAATTCAGACCTTTATTACTTCCTCTTTTATGTTTTTGTTGTCACAAATTATCTCTATTTATGCTGTGAGTTTATTTTGGAGTTACAATAGCTATTGTCCTCTTCTCTCTCTCTCTCTCTTTAAATGTTCTTACCTGTTTTAACCTTTATGCTATTTATATTTAAGTGTATAGTGCCCTATTCTGAATAGGGATGGCAATTTCCTGCCTCTGTCTGTCATTTAGTCATCTTATTCATAGTTTTTTATGCTTTTATTGTTTTGTTTCAGGTACAATAATCCCCCTCAGTATTTCCTGTAATGCATATTTTGTGATGGAAAATTTCCTCAGCTCCTGTATGTCTAGAAAAGTCTTTATTTCTTTTTCATACGTAAAGGATACCTTTGCTGGACATGTTATTCTTAACTGATAATTTTTTTTCTTTTAATAGTTTGAATATTTGGTACCATTCTCTCCTGGCTTGTAGAGATTCTATTAAAAAAAAAAAAAAAAAAAAAAAAAAAAAAAAAAAAAAGCAGAGAACCATGTGATTTCACTGATATGTGGTATATAAACCAAAAATAACAAAAGAACAAGACAAATAAATGAGAAACAGAAACTCATAGACACAGACAATAGTTTAGTGGTTACCAGAGGGTAAGGGAGGTGGGGGGTGGGAGATGAGGGTAAGGGGGATCAAATATATGGTGATGGAAGGTGAACTGACTCTGGGTGGTGAACACACAATGGGATTTATAGATTATGTAATACAGAATTGTACACCTGAAATCTATGTAATTTTACTAACAATTGTCAACCCAATAAATTTAAAAAAAAAGAAAAAGAAAAATGCAATGGTAATTTAATGGGCTTTCCTTTATAGATTACTATCTTTTCCCTTTCTGCTTTGAGAATTCTTTCTTTGTCATTAACTTTTGACAGTTTTAATACAATGTGTCTTGGAGAAGACCTTTTTAGATTGAGAAAATTATGGGTTCAGTTTGCTTCTTAGATTCAAGAATCCAGTTCATTCCATAGATTTGGGGATTCTCATTGACTGTTTGTTTGAAAAGGCTCTCTGTTTCTTTCTCATTCTCATCTCCTTGTGGTATATCCATTTTTCTTATATTTCTCTTTTTGATGGAGTCAGATAGTTCTTCTAGAGTTCCTTCACATCCTTTTACACTTAAATCTCTCTCCTTTTCCATCTGCATCATTTCCACATTTCTGTCTTTGATATCACTAATTCTTCCTCCATCTGGTCAGCTCTGTTTCCTAAACTCACTATTTCATTTTTCATCTCTTTTATTAAGTCTTCCGCTCCATAATTTCTGTTTGGTTCTTTTTTAAACCTTCAGTCTCTTGGTAAAGTATTCCTTTTGTTCATTGTTTTTTTTATTTCTGAGTTCATCAAACTGCCTCTGTGAGCTTTCTTGCATCTCACTGAGTCTTTTCAGGACTACCATCTTGAATTCCTTTTCATTTAAATAGCATATTTCCATGTGTTTAAGTTTATTTTCTGGAGATTTCTCATTTTCTTTCTGACCTGCCTTGTTACCTTGTTTGTTCATTGTATTTGTTGGATTGTTTCTCTGACTTGGCACTTTTGGTAGTGAACTCTGCAGCAGGTTGATAAGAAGAGGCCTTTCTTTCATTTTCCAGTGGATGGAGCTGGAGCATTATATTTTCTCTTGCACTATCAAGCTTCTTAGATCTCTGCTGAATAGTGGAAAATGCCTTGTATTTCCTGGTGGGTATGGGGGTGGTCGTGGAGGGGGGTGTTTAGCATCTCCTCTGTGACTAGGTCACTTTGGTCTTAGGTCACCAGCCCTATGTGAGAATGTGGTGGGTGATGGGGTTCTGATGCCCTGAAATCCCAGTCCTGCTCCTGCAGCCAGACTCAGTGCCAAGCTTCCCGAACTGTACCCCTGCTGGGATCAGCCATAAAAGGTGGCGGTGGGGTGGGCGGCGTGAGGTCACTGGTGTGCTTGTGGCTTTATTCTCCTCCCAGTAATTGTGACTGCCAGATCTCAAATTCTTCATCTCTGATCCCCAAACCTGTCACTGGTATTAGCCTCAGTGTGCATCTGCCACTCATGAACTGTCTTTCTAGTTCTCAGGGATGTAGGCTTTCTGCTCTGCAACCCAAAACTCACTGCTACAGTCTTTTCTGGGGCTCACTACTAGTTCTGGAAGGGTGCAAGGAGGTGAATTCTGGGAGGCAGCCAGTCTCCATAGCTTTGTTTTCTGCCAGGCAATGGTGACTGCTAGAACAAAACTGTCACTCTTATGTATTTGATCTCTGCCCAGATTGCTGGGTTCAAATGTATTATATGCGGATAACTCAGACATGAACACTCAAGGCTACAGAGAGTGTACCTGCAGCTGAATCCTCCCCTCTCCCATGACCCGCAGTGAGCTCCAGGCTGCATCTGCAGCACCAGTCTCTGCTCTTCTCTTTTCCTTGCTCGCTGTTCGCCTTGATCCTCCCACATTCTGATGTTTTGATGCACGGATCTCTTAGATGTGTTTGTGTGTTGCACAGGGCATCCTTTGTTGAATTATAACTGTTCAACTTGTTGTAACTTCAAGGGGAGTGATCATGGCGATTCCTTACGTTCCTGTGCTTCTGACATCCATGTTCAATATATCTCATTTTAAAAAATCAAGTTTATAGATGATATGCTAGATTTAGGTGGATGATTTTATTACTTAATTGTAGTAGACTAAACTGAATTCTCATTCTTGTTAAATTCCTCCAAAATCTTATTTCCTATAATAGTGGTACTCAACCTTTTAAAAAAATTACAGACCTCTTTTACTAAATAATTATTACTACTCTAAAATACAAATATGTTAACATGAATTGTATATCAGGGTAATTATCCTCATATGTTATACATTTAATGAACATAATAAAAATACTCAACATATAGTTTAAAGAAAATACAAATGAAATAAATTTTTGTAAATAATCTTATATTCACAAGAACTTAAGAGCATTCTTAACTCAGAAATTAAGCTATAAGATATAGCACTCTTCACTTTTAAATATAGTGATGCAAATCCCTATTTCAGATAATCTGATTGTTCCTATCTTTTGCCAACCTCTTATCAGAAATGATTAAAATCATTTTTTTTTCTGTCTCTTGAATAACAGATGAAGAGCTTTAACTAGGATGTGTTAAATGTCATGTTTGCTTCTTTATTCTCATTGTTTGTGTTTGAATCTTTGGTGCTATATTTTTAATAAGCTTTTCTCTTACAGGAATATTTTAAGGTCATTATCCATTTTTGAGATTTATTTAGTTTAAAGTAGCTATTACGATCCATAAATCATATTCACTTGGCATATACACACTGTACTATGTCAAAATACACTGAAAAAACTATTAAGTGTCCTGTTACCTACTGCCTCATGGAACTTTACTCTTCTTTTTAAGAATATATCATATTCTGTACATCACACATGACCTTCTGATAAATATGGCCTTAGAGAAGGTACCAGTGCCAAGCTAAGTATTAAATATTAGTAAAGCATAATTCCGTTCATATTTTTTAAATTAAAATTTGTATTAAATGCATACATCTCATCTTTGATAAATGCTATTTAGATAATTGATATGTAATTATTTTTAATCAATCATTTATAGTGGAGAGACAATAAAAAATAAACACACATATATTTTAACTTATTTTGAAAAACTACATTTCTTCTAAGCTATGTGGTCGAAATACACTGAGGAGTCTTTTAGGTCTTTTGTCTAATTAAACACAAAGAATTAACCACATATACTCTGCTTTTAAAATTCTCTGAAGTCAGACATTAAACATCAGCAAGACATAAAAGGATTTATGAAAGCAGTTGTATTTTCTAACCACGTTTTTATATTGTAATGAAAAATCCCAACAAATATAAAAAGTCGTTCATAATTGTAGTCAAAGAAGTCTAAGATTTCAAAAAAAAAAAATATGTTCTACTTAAGAGGCTGACTTCTGTGATTGCAGTATATTTAGTAGTATTCACTGCTAAGTATATTTTATATTTTGAAGATATATTGTATATTACCTTCTATTATTAATATTTATCTCTGTAACTATAAAAATCTTTTACCCACCCACCATCTGATTAGGCATGTGTTGTGATCAACACCTAGAAAATGATTGTTTCTGTCTTCTAAATCAGAAATAATCAGATCTCAGCCAAAGAGAGATTCTCAATATCCATTATTCAAACTCGCATTTTATGTCTGTTAAGACACAGCTTTCCCTTCCTTCCTCCCTTCTTCCCTCCCTTCATTCCTGCCTTTTTTCTTTCTTCCTATGTAACTAATGCAATGTGATAAAACTAAAATATATTTTGTTCTTAATAATAAGCATTATTCAGAATATACAGTGTAAAACAATTTAAAAATCAGATTCCCCTTTTCCCATTGCTGATGATTGTTTTATTCTATGTTACAGACACTCTAAAGGATACATTAGTATCTGACAGATAAAATTATTATCTGGAGGCCTGAATTTATATCACAACGTAAATGTTTTCTCAAGTGTCATAGACTTTAATCAAAATTCTTCTTTATATGAAAGTATTATTTTAATTTGTAAACTATATTTAACTGATGTAATTCTCTAAGATTTTATAACTTAAATATGTCAGCAATGGAAATTTGCAAAGACACTTTTCTGCAACAACTTCAACTACTGTAAACATGGTATGTTAAGGCTTATAGGAGCAAAAGATCTATCAATGTAGAATTAACTTTGTAAGACAAATAAAAGATGTTTATATGACAAAGATATATTTTATTGATTTAATCATTTTGTAAATCATCCATACTATCCAAGGTGTGGAAAGGAATTTGGCATAGTAACTAGTCTTGTTTGGAATATGTGAAGGACACAGAGTAAATTAAAATCTGTTGAATCATCTAATACGTAATGTAATTCGTAACTTAGAAATGAGGCTTCTCTGTGTTGCCTCTTGATCTGATAAAATGCAGTTGATGTTTCTTTTTCCCTAAGTGTGAGGTTCTCCAGAGGTGAACTGGCCATTCCATATTCTCTGCCCCCCACCCCTCTTTTCCACATCTGAATTATATTGCTTGACTTTCCCTGTATCTTCTTAAGTTACACACCATGTTCTATTTAACAATAAGGATTTCTGCTTCTTTGAAGGTAGTGTACTTTCATTTTTCATAGCACTATGTTAAACTAGTTGTTTTTATTTCAATTTTATGAATGGAGTAATTAAGGCAGGGATTTTAAGGTCTCATTGATAAACTCCTGTGACTCTCAACTGGGCCACGTTTTCCACCAGAAATTAAATACAAATTCAAATAACAATTACTCCATGTAATTTTCTGGGTATGTTAATTCATAAAAGACATTCTACCAAAGCTAGCAATATCATATAATAAATTCACACACGTTTATTTGCCAGTGCATTCATTTTCAAGCAGTCTGTGTTAGTTGACAGAGCTGTTTCCTGTATCTTATGCTGAGTAAGTTGCCCCTTTAGCAAGGGACTAAGTTCTTTAGTAGGGAAATTTGTTATGGAGAAGAAAGCATCAAGATGTGAATGGAGGGAGGATAAAGAGGTGGTTTTAATTAATGTCTGATGCCCAATAGAAAGAGTTCCTTCGAAAGGCGGAAGTTGTCCTTCACCAGATATTAGAACAGTTGACCCCTTCTGGAGAGAAATGATAAGCTTTTAAAATGTTATAGACCTTAATATGGTGATTCAATCACTGTTTTCTATAGTCCACTGGTCATGTCTTTTCTAACAGTTTATTTATGAATGCAGGGACTTGCTTTGGACCATTTTCACAGAGAAATGAGCTTATGTTGTAGGAAGGCAAAGGGAAGAAATTCCTCAGTGGGCAATCATAGGTTACAATGATAGATAGTGTTAGCTGTTTGAAAAGACCAGGGACCCGTTCAAGCCAAATTAAAATAGGCAATGTCCTGGAAAATCTGTACCTAAGGCCTCCAATTCCAATAGGTTGCTTCTGAATGGCAGGTAAGAGAGGACCTAACATGAGGGAACGTCTCTGTCCAGATGTGGTTCTTAATAGTTGAAGATCTATTACTCGTGGTCGTCAGCCTTCTGAATCACATAGGATCCATTTAATTGCAAGAAATAGTTACCTAAGTTAAAGTTAACTCATAGAAATTTACATTTGCATATAACAAGTAGTCCACATATGGGGAATTCCAGAGCTGATACAGCAGGTCACTTCTCTGATTATTCTTGGTTTACTCTTTTTGTTTATAAAAAGGTTAAGTATCCTCTGAGCATCATTTTTCGCATCAATGACCTGAATAGGAAGGGGAAAAGGACTATTTATCTTTATCTTCCTGATTTGCTGAGAGAAGAAAACATTTCCTAGAATGTTTTCTAGGAGGGAAGTAGCCCTCCACCCTACTTCCTTTTATAATTAAAATGCCAGAAGTGGGTCATATAGTCTTTCTTTAGCTAATTACTGGCAAGTGGGGATGGAATACCATAATTGACTTGGAAAAAATATGATTTATTCCCCAAGATATGGAATGTTGCCGTTTACCAAAAGAAAGAAAAGAAAAGACACAAGGAAGAAGTGTGCATTTCTTGATGGGTAGCTAATCAACATCCTCTGGTCCATCATTTTATTTACCTTTTCTTTCCTCCTTTGTTCTCTTTCTCAATACATGGGAATGTATTATCTTATGAGCTTGAAGACGTTGTTTCATTAAACACCAATTGAGTTTATGTGCTGACACTGCAAATATAAACATTGTTATGAAACACATCTTATTAGCCAATTCACCTTACCCAATCTAGAAGGCAAGATTAAAAATCAGCAACAAAAGGTTTGCCATATGAGGAGTCTATGCGGTTTTTAAAGTAGAGAAATTATTGTCCATGTAGAGATCAGGTGATGATGAATAGTGTGTATAGAGGGAAGGGAAGCAAAATTATGAAGGACACAACTAACAGCCAATTTTGCCTGGAGAAACTATAAGCAGGTTCATGTTTCTACAAAGTGTAGCTCAAAGCTAGAGGTTACTAGATATATGAGGTGATAGATTGCTCTTCTTAAATTAACATTGCTGAGTTATGCATTAATAAATTATTATAGACTAAATGTGTGTAACCCCTTCAAAATTCATAAATTGATGTCCTAATCCCTAGTGATAGCATTTGGAGATTAAACCTTTGGGAAGTAATTAGAATTAAATAAAGTTATGAGGGTGGGGTTCTCATGATGAAATTAGTGACCTTATAAAAAGAAATCTGAGAGCGTTCTTCTCTTGAGGACACATCAAGAAGACAGCCATCTGTAAGACAGAAAAAGAGGTCTTACCAGGAACCAACTGGCCATTACCTTGGTCTTGGACTTATCAGCTTCCAGAACTATAAGAAATAAATTTCTATTGACTGAGCCATCCAGCCTATGGTATTTTGATATAACAGCCAGAGCTACCATGTTTCCCCCAAAATAAGACCTAGAAGGACAATCAGCTCTAATGCGTCTTTTGAAGCAAAAATTAATATAAGACCAGGTCTTATTTTACTATAAGACCCGGTCTATAATATAATATAATATAATATAATATAATACTGGATCTTATATTAATTTTTGCTCCAAAAGATGCATTAGAGCTGATTATCCGGCTAGGTCTTATTTTCGGGGAAACACGGTAAGAGCTGAATACAAAAACATTGAAATACTTGAATAACCCAGATAAACTTGTATAAACTAATGATTCAATCTTAAAGCAGAATCCTAGACAAGAAACACAGCATAGAAGTTAACATCAACAAATGTCTTAAGAATAGAAGAATGAAGGAGATCTAATGATTTTTATGAACAGGAAAGCAAGCTGCTATGTTAATATCCAAACACCATATCATGGTGAAGAACTCTAAGATCATTACACTTGAAGAATAGTATTCCAGAAAAAAAGAAATTGACAATACCAACTTACTGGAGGAAAGAAGAATAAGGGGGTGATTTAAGCATCATATTGTGGGTATAATGTTTTGTGAGTTACGGAGAGAAAAGCCACTGCTAAGAGGGAATCTTTGGCCTCAGGAGACAGCTGAGTTTTAGTTAGAGCAGTTAGGTGATGGGTAGTTTCACAGAAGTAATGAAGATTTAGGAAAATTTACTATAGAGCCAGTGTAGGAGCCAGATTAGGGAGAGTTTGGCCTTCTTTTCGAGAATGTTCTTAAGTAGTTAGGATTTCAGTCAGGGTGGTTTTAATGGAAGCTCTTAGACTCTACAACCTCTTCAATTCCAGATAACTGTGGTATCTTGTACAATTGTAGGAAAATGGCTGTCATGCATAGAATAAGTTGAAGATATGGTAGCTTCTTTTAACTCACACATTTGATAATTCTAATCTAAAACGGAAATGTGTATTTGTGGTTATTAAAATGTATTTTTAAAAATTACCTTTTTTGAACATTTTCTTAGAAAGATTTAGAATACATAAATTCCACCAAAGCCCCACATATTACAGAACATCAGGATGACTTTGAAGCTCTTACCACAGATTTACCTGGTAGCCTTCTGAGAACATGTCTACTTTCTTAAATCCAGACTTAGTGGTGCATAAACCGTTAAAAGGAAAACTGAGGCACATAAAATTTTTTCACATTATTTGAACATAGATCAATTTGGATCAATTCCTGCATCGTCGATGGAGGGTGATTTGGGAGTGCTCCAATGACAGGAGGTAGGGGAGTGTTTTTATAGAGAAGATAGGAAAGCGAAGCAAGGGTATTATTTGATTGGTTATAGCTTAAGAAGTTGCCTTATTTGAGAAAGCCTCATTAGCTGTTTGTGATTGGTTGTCCTTTAGTTTAATTTTCTCAGATCCCAGTGCATTGACTCTGGCTCAGGTTTTGGTTTGCTAACATTAGCTACCAAGGCATAACAGCCACCTCAATCTAATGGCCTCCTTGTTTAAATACTTTGACAATTCTAATGCTTAAATAACACACACACAAAGGACCTTTGCCATTATAATTTGTTGAGGATTTTATTTTTTAATTCATTTTATATAAAGAATAAATATTACAAATCTTTCAAAAACTTTCTAATCCATTTGTTATCCAGGTTACAATGTGTTCCAAATATTTTATTTATAAATTACAGTTTTAGATAGAAACGAAAGCAGTTTTATTCACATGTGAATTATATGTTGATACAAATAATTTATTTTTATTGACATAATCATACTTTTGTTAATTTTACTCAAACAGCTACACTTGGTATTTATTTTGCTTTTATTTCTTTATTTTGTCTGTTTTACTTTACCCATTTACCCAGTTTTAAAAAATGTACTGCTTTATTCAATTCTTGGTGTAAATTTATATTTTAAAAAGAATGGCGTTAAATGCATTAAGTAATATAGAGTAGATTTATTTTTAGAGTAAACAATCCTTTCATAAAGCACATCTTAATATTTTAATAGACATTTTTTAGAATAGTTTAGGGTTCACAGCAAAATTGAGCAGAGGATATAGAAATTTTCTATATCCTCCCTATTTCCATTCATCTATAGCTATCCCCATTATCAATGTCCCCTGCCAGAGAGGTACTTTTGTTACAATTGATGAACCTATGTTAACACATCATTGTCACCCATAGTCCATAGTTTATATTGGGGCTCACTCTGAGAGTTGTACCTTCTCTGGGTTTGGACAAATGCATAGAGACATGTAGCCAGCATTATGATATCACACAGAGCAGTTTCACTTTCCTGAAGACCTCTGAATACTTTGTTTTACAAAATAAGATGTGCTTATGCATTTTATTCTTATTGGTGTAATGCCACTTTACTGTGTTTTTTTGCTCTCTGCAAAATAAAACATTTTAAAGATTATCATATCCTTCTACAGCGAGTAGGAAGAAATTCAGAAGACTTTGTCGTCTACCTCACCATCTTTGAATACATTTTCCCCCAACATGAACAGTTAACTTCAGAAGAGGAAACAGAAGGTTGCAGGAACATAAAAAGGATATAACTGATTTGTGTAGGACAAATCACCTGGGCATATCACACCTTTGACCCTATCTTGGAGAACAGGGGAAAGGAGTTCCAGAAAACATTTTCTCTTTCTTGTTTCCTGTCACAGCATTATTAATCGTCTTTCAAATTCCGTATATTAACTTCAGCCAGTTTTAGAAAGATAGTCTTTTTCTTGTAACTTAGGCCACGTCAATGTCACCAGATCAAAATCATGCTCATAATCACTCTATAAAACTATAAAGTCTGGGGCTTTACTCTGAAAGTCCTTTTCACTTGTCAAGGTGATATGTAACCTGATTAATTAAAATTAGGTCTTTAGGACAAAAGCTCCTGACTTTGTCCATTGCTTTATGACTTGATTTAATAGCTGTCAGCCTTTAAAAAAAATCTATTTTCTATATCTATAAAATTATGTAAGTTGGAGACATGTCTAATAACAATATTAGAAATGGTTAAAGTTAAATGTGAGTGACTTAAAATTATAAAAATTTTTGAAATGTTGAATAAAGATCTGATTATAGTATAAACCATATTCTTCTGTCAATTTATATTATGTCAAAAGAAGTGTCTGGGAATAATATAAATAAAACATTAGCAACATAGAAAATTTCTTTACCCAAACAAAGAGATTTTTTTTTTCTTTTAAGAGATAGAAACAATATAAATTTGCATCATATTTTTAAGACTACCTACTGATGGGTCAAGCAGACATAAATATGTATAGAAAAATTTTAATTTAAAAACCTTATGCATATTTTGAGGTTTTCTTCCAATATCCAAGATTTAAAATAATCTTATGTCTCTTTAATGATCCCAAGAATGAACTAATAAACAGATGCCATGGCAGAATTTGCAGTGTTAGCTGACTTTTGCATCTACAAAATGGGAACACTCTTGAATTATGTTTTTTACCATATGTTATAGAAATATTTGCAATAAAATAAAAGAGGTGACATTCTGTTGAAGAAAACACATCAGCATCAAGCTCATTACTCACCATGACACTATTTATCTCCTTGTTCATTTGTTTTTGCTAATATATGGTAGACAAACCATATATTAACATATGGTATCGCTCTCTCTCTTGAGTGTGTTTATTACGTACATGTGAACAAGGCCTTCCTGCAGAGTATTTTTGAGCCTCACATAAATGAAATATAAATTTTCCATTGTTATAACACTCTCTGCTTTTTGACTTTTTAAATGGGATTTGGTTAATTAGCTATTATATGTATCTGCCACTAGTTCACGTCCTACAAATCTAAAACAATGTTTTTAAGCTAGAATCCAGAATTATTTTGTTACGGCTGAAATAACCATTCATATAACTGACAATTTAAAGGCTAATTATGTCAGAAATGGTATATAATTGAGAAATACCTATATAAACAAATGTCATTAATCTAACACAAACTATATTAGAGGGCGAAATCCTAAGTAATCGATTATGTTGTCTATCTTTCCTATAGAGTTAGTTTCTCCTTTCTTTCCACAGGACTGGGCTAGCTTCTTTTCCAGTATAACAATTGCCCACCTCTTGCTAGGCTTCCCATTAGATAGAATGTCCTCCAAGTCTAGAGATATGTCTTGCTCTTTGTAGCCATCCCAAAGCCTGGATAGTGAATGATTGAATTAATAAAGATATTACCACATGAATAAATAAGGTACCAACAGTCAGAAAAAATGTGAAACCTATCTTTGTATAGATAAATATTCAAATATAAAATATTTGTAGTGATAATTTAAAATATATATATTTATATATACATGTATATATATATATATACATATATATTATATAAGTAGTAAAATGCTTTGTGTGTGTTTTTTTTTGATACTAAGTTGTATGAAATGAAAAGAACTGATGTTTATTCACTATCTTGTTAATTAGGTTTCTTGAATGGAAAGTAAATAAATCTAATTGGTCAACTTGAAGTAAAACGGAGATGGAGGGGCAGGGGAGGAGAGGAGGAAAGGGAAGGGAGAGGGAGACCAGGAGAGAGAATGAGAGGGGGAGGAAAAGTGAGCAGGCAGAAAGAGAGAGTAGGAGAGAGAATTTCTTGACTATAAGGATACTATTAATCAAGTCTTATTAGTTGTGGTTTGAATTTTAACCATAGAAACCTATCTACCTTGTGAATTCAATAAACCTGGAAATCAGCTTTTTGCCATATCTGCTTTAGACTTTTTAAAAAATCATCTTTAATATTTCGTGTTACAAGTTCACAAGGCAGCCTTTACTCTCTTATCTATTTCTTGTTAGATAACCTGAAAAATGAATTTGTTTTTCCTTCTCTTGAAAGTGTCTGAAATAGAAAGATTAGCCTATAACTGATTCCTAAGATTAACCTCTATTTAGTAAACTTCATGAGTCCTATAATGAAGGATAAGGCAACTTGCCTGTACGCATTATTCAAAATGTTCTCATGGTTATAACCTGTCATTAAAGGGTTACATTAGAGAATTGCTTGTGGGAAGCACAGTGTCAGGAGTGGGGGGTGGGGGGGGGGTAGGGGAGGCAAATGCTAGAGAACTTCTGTTGCCAAAACTTGGAACTTTGTTATCTTCATAGAATAATGAATAGTAATTGTTAAAGTTTATTGAGCATAATCCAAGTCCACTTTTATTTGTAAACAGATCACTTAAAATAAATGGATGCAGTGTAACATAATTGTTATATATTCATGGGCTTTGGTGTTAGACCTATTAACATGCAAGTACCAAAACCAGGATTTGAAATGATTTCATCTTGAGCGAATTACTATGATTTCTATAAAATCATCTCAAATTATCTATGAAATCAGGATAATTATGCTTAACTCATGAACTCATGAAACTTATTTGAGACAAAAGTATATAAAATGCCTACCACAATGCCTGGTACAGAGTAAATGTCCTGTGACTAATATATTTGTATACTCACCCACAAAAATGTCTAAGAGATTTTAAACCATTTGCACAAATTATATAATGTTAAGATTTGATAATGTTAAGATTTTAACCCGCAACAGATCATAAAGTCCTCTTCTGTCTCCATAGGCGGTTTTCCATTACTCTCTACAGGCTTCCCTAACATAGGAGTTTGAAATTAAGAAATGGAGTTTAGGCAAGTTTTTCATCTATTTGTGACAGGGATTTTTCTAGCTTTTTAAAAATATTATCTGTTATATAAAATGATAAATAATGTTTATCTTTTAAAAAGAATGAGAGAAAGTTCTCAGCAGTTTGAATATTTCAGTAGTTTCTTTTACTGTCTAATACTTGAGTTGTATTTTTCATGTCCTTACATTATTATTATTGACCACGTGGAAAGGTAATTATCAAATACAATTGTGTCTTCTTATAAGGAAGACTTTAAAAATCTCTTTTAAGAGAAATATCTGCAATTTTAAACTCTGATGACTTCATTCTTTATCTCTTTTACTTCAACTATTTAATAGGGAGAAGAGGGAGGTTTTTATTTTCTCTTTTTAGATAATTTTGTTGATTGATTCCTGGGAAGGAAATGTGGTTGGAGTTTGGGATAGGAGAAGGGTATAGAATCTATGCCAAATTCCCAGATTATAAACATCACCAGGAAGAAAAACAAAGAAAAAAGGAAAGGAAGCATCTGTATTGCTTTTTATTCAATTCATATGTTACTGTAAGAAGATAAAGAGTAATAATTACTTGTATTTTCCTTTCCAACTTGTAATTCTGAATAGCTGTAGAATTGTATTTTTCCTAATTAGGGTACATTCATATAGTTAGGTAGGTATATTTTTCTTATTGTCTTTTTTTGTCTTATTGTCTCTTTGATCACGCACAAATAATTGGCTGTTAGTAAATTTGAAGAGTCAAAGGATTAAATTACCATATCAATAGTAAGAGAAAAAGGCTAACACAGCTCACCTATTATTAAAAGGTAAAAATTGATTCCATAGTGCATTGTAACTCAGTCCAACTGATCTCATTTACTAAAGCAATAGTAACTTGATTTACATTAAGTAGATAAGGTACCTAGAAGGTAAAAACTCAAGAAATAAAATTATAATCTAACATAAAAAGACTCTTCTTTTAAAATATTAAGTTGGGCAATCAAGGGATTTTTGACTTCACCTTTAACATTTACAATATATATATAAACTTATGAATAGATACATTTCAATGAGAGGATAAAAATACATAGGAGAAATAAAGGCATAGAAATCTTAAATATATTTATTCCCATTAGTAGTTTATAATAATAATTTATAGTTAATTTAATATCACTGGGGCATAATAGACCACAGATTCTCTAATGTTACTGGCAATCTGCTTAAGATTTTCAGAGATATGTAAATTCATCACTCATTATTAACATTTTGTTGATAAAATTTACTGTCTTCATTATTATTGCTGTCAGCATTCCTTTACCATTCCATGTATTTATGTAGCACCTAGTTTTTTGACTCCAGAGGCTACACGAAATCTTCTGTCTACAGTTTGCTATGTCTGAACACAATTATTCATCTTACAGAAATGTTGATTCTATCAATGTCTTAAGTGCTTAAAAGATCATTAAGTAGCAAAGCAAGATTGATATATGGGACCATAAAAATAGCTGGTTTTCTATGAATGTCATCTCACTTCTCAAGCTACCCTCTATCCCTTAATTTATTAAAGAATCTATTAAACACTCATTGGGCTGCACTCTTGGGAGGAAATAAAGAACATGAACATGAAGCAGAGGTATAGGGGCACTGTAAACATGAGAAAATTGACAGTTCTCTCGGGAGTCTCCCATTTACCTTAAGATTGCAAATTATATTTATATTATTGTAAGTAATAGCTAATACTGGACATATTATGAAAAACTTTTAAACGATAATTAATATATAAATACATAATAAAATGAGATTTGGATGAACTCTTTCCCCTTGGGAGATAGGTGTTTCTTTCCTCTATATGTCACAATATGTTAATTGAAAATTTGAGAATTCCAAATAGAGCAGAGGTAATAACACTGTTCTCTTGCACAAGAACTTCTATAGGGAGTGCACACCCTCCAACCCCTTTTGACCTTGTGTTATAGTAGAGGGAGGAGCTCTTGTGATTCTGGTATCTAAAGAAGACTCAAGAAAATGGATTATACATGAAAATATTTTTGCCAGAAAAATCATGTCACTTAAGTTCCTACATATAATTCTTTGACTTTTGCCAAATTCAGATGTTGCAAAATCATAGCCATTTTCGATGTATTTTATTCTAGAATTGAAATTTAATTATTCAATTTAAAAAAAGAGGAGCTATTCCCAGTGATGTTTTTGCAGATCAAAAGTAAATCCCATCTAAATTTAATTTGGAATCTCAAGAGATTTCTAATAGCGAAACAATCTTGAAAAAGAAGAATGAAGTAGGAAGTCTTACTTCCTGATTTCAAAGCTTATTACAAAATTACAGTATCAAAACAATGTGTCACTGGCATAAAGACAGACATATAGACCAAAGAAATAGAATAGGAAGCTCAGAAATAAACCATTGTATTTATGGTCAAATTATTTTCAACAAGGATGCCAAGAATATTCAATAGAAAAAGGACGATCTTTTCAAAAAATGGTTTTGGGAAAAAAAATGACTATCCACATGCAAAATAAAAGAAAGAAAAAAAGTTGGATTTTTATCTTACTGTTTAATTTGAGTTTTCCTTACCTTGTTGGAAAAAAAATATCTGATGGAGATATGATACATGGAAAAGAAAAAGGACTACTGTATATATGAAACTCTCTTTTGCACAAACTAAACGGTAGCGACACCAAAAAATCCAGAATTGAGGCATATAATGTATAAAAAAGAGTAAAGAGAGGAAAAAAAATAGAATACCACCAAACTAGAATAACAGGCAGAAACAGAAGGACAAAGAAACATGGAGAAACTGGGTTACCAGAAAACAAAAGATAAAATGGCTATTAGAAAGTCTCATATATCAATAATCCTCCTTAATGTAAATGTAAGGATTGAACTCACTAATCAAAAGGCACAGAGTAGCAGATTGGATTTAAAAAAAAAAAAAAAAAAAACAACAACAAAAACGAACCATAGGTTACCTTCAAGGCACACATCTCAGCAGCAAGGATAAATATAGATTAAAAGCGAAAAGGTAGAAAACAATAATCCAAGCAAATGGCATCCAGGAAAAAAACGTGTAGCTGTACTCATATATGAAAAAACAACAACAAAAAAAAACACTTAAAGATAAAAAAGGTGACAAGAGACAAAGATGGACATTTCATAACGATAAAGGGAATAATACATCAAGAAGATATAACACTTATGAATATATTTGCTTGCAATGAACTAAACATAAGACCTGAAACAATAAATTGCATAGAAGAAAACATAGATACTAAATTTATGGAACTTAGAGAGAATTTTATTAATTTAACCTCAAAGGCAAGCAGTGTGAAAGCAAAAAATAAACAAATGGGACTATATCAAACTGAAAATTTCTACACAGCAAAAGAAACCAACAAAAAAAGGGACAACCAATTGAATGGGAGAATATATTAGCACCTCTGATGAGGGACTAATATCCAAAATATATTTAAAAAACTCATACAACTCAACAACAACAACAGCAACAGCAACAAATCCAATTAAAAATAGGCTGAGGACTTGAACAGTCACTTCTCCCAAGAAGATATGCAAATTGATATGAAAAGATGCTCAGCTTCACTAGCTATTAGGGAAATGAAAATCAAAACCACAATGAGATACCACCTCACACCTGTTAGAATGGTTATTATTAACAAGACAAGTAATAACAAGTGTTGGAGAGGTTGTGGAGAAAAAGGAACCCTCATATACTGCTGGTGGGAATGTAAACTGTTACAGTCACTATGTAAAAATGTATGGAGGTTCCTCAAAAAATTAAGAATAGAATTGCCATATGACCCCCCAGCAATCCCTCTTCTGGTTATCTACCCCCCAAATTTAAAAATATTTATCTATAAAGGTATATGTACCCCTATATTAATTGCAGCATTATTCATGGTGGACAAAACATGAAAACTAAGTGTCCTTCTATACATAATTGATAAAGAAGAGGTACATATGTAAAATGGAATATTATGCAGCCATAAGAAAAGATGAAATGCTGTTATTTGCAACATGGATGGATCTTGAGAGCATCGTGAAATATGAGAACTGTGAGAAATAAGTCAGATGGAAAAAGTAGAGACCAGTATGATTTCACTCATGTGGGATATAAAACCAAAAGCAGCAAACTAACAAGACGAGCAAATAAAAACTCATAGACATAGACAGCAGTTTAATGGTTATCAGAGGAAAAGGGAGGGTGGAGGGAGGTACAAAGGGGTAAAGGGTGTCTATACGGTGATAGAAGGAGATTTGACTCTGGGTGGTGAACACACAATGCGATAGATATACAGATTATGTATTATAGAATTATACACTTGAAACCTGTATAATTTTATTAACGAATGTCATCCCGATAAATTTAATTTAAAAAATGTCATTGTAGCTGTCACGTTAATTTACAAAGTAATTCTTTAAAGGTGCAAACATTTCAAAGATATATTGATAATAGGCAGCAGAAAGAACATATTCAAACATGCAGAGATTTATATTTTTATCTCAAAACTTTGTATAACGAAAACACTGTGTATGCAAAATATTTTTAAATTTTGACAATCTTCTTAAAGTTACAACTTATTTAGATGCAGCTTTCATTTTATGTGCATAATAAACAATTGTAAATATATTTCGACTCCATAGTTTTCTCACTTAGTAAGCAATGTATTTACTAAGATGCTGTGCTATACCAAAATTTGTATTTGTGTTACTATTGCAAAAAATTATTTACTCTTGAATGTTGAATTTTCCAGCTGAATTTATATTAATAATCTCAGTGACTTCAGGTCTTTTATGTTTACCAAAGTGAACTTTCAAAAGGCTTAATAATTGATTTCATGAATTGGATAGAAAATTAAACCATTGTTGAAATTAGTTTAGCTGATTTTCTGTTTGAAGAGTACAATGTTAACAATATAAAAGGTCTTTGTAAACTTCCATTGCTACAATGAAGCCAACCAACTAACATCTATCACCTTGCTTTCACACATGCACAAATAAATGAGCAGTATTTTTCCAGAATAATTATTTGATATAAGTTAAAAGTCATGTTTCATACAGAGATACATATGAACATAAGTTCCATGATTGTACTTGCAGGCCTGCATTATGGAGGATAAGCCGCTTTTCTCAAACTCTACCAACTTAAATGTTAATCTCATCCCAAAAGTACTTTCATAGCCACATCCAGACCAGTGTTTAACCAAAAACCTGGGCACCATTGCTTATCTAAGTTGATACAGAAAATTAATGATGACAAGTTCACTGAATCAAATAGAACTGCTAAAATGAATACAGAATGTTTTTACAAATGGTGCAATATTTTCATTTCTTGATATGACTGCCTTCTTCAACCAGGAAAGTAGTTTTGACTTGAGGAAATAGGAAGCATGAGTTCTCTATTGTTTTGAGCAATCATTGGCAAACTAGGTCTGGAGGGCTAAATCCCATCAACGACTTCTTTTGTAAATAAAGTTTTATTGGAACACAACCACACCCATTCATTTAAGCATTGTCTAGGGCTGCTTTCATACTACAAAAGCAGATTCCAGTAGTTGTCACAGATATTGTGTGGCCCCAAGACTAAAATAGTTACTACATTTTTATTTACAGATAATGTTTGCCGATCCCTGGTCAAAACCTCCATGGATTACCTGAACTTCCTATAGTTTAAAAATATGGCACAGATAAGGTCCAGCAGGAGAATTAACCCATATTATTTGAAGATAATTTCATCTTGCTTTTACTTTGGGAAGCAGTCGGAAATTACTTCAGTAGGTGCTAGAATTGTACTCTCAATAATTTTGAGATAATTACAGTGTGTGCTTGAATAAAATGGGCATAAGAATGTCGTATTACCTTTAGAAATTACAACCAAGGATTCCAAGGGACTACTTTTGTACTTGAGATGTTACTGTTCATTGCAAGAGCTTTACTAAATATTAAACAAGCCAGAGTTACTTCTCTCAAGACTTGTAAAATATATCCTTGGAACAAACTGCTGAATTATGCAAACTGTGTGGGTTTTAACATGTGACCAGATAGTCTGTTAGTTAATTAACACTCAACTAGTTTTCCACTTGGAGGCAACTTATACTTTTTAATCATAAACTCGCCACATCCCACTATATTTTGCATAGAGAATAATGCATTCAATAATTTTGGCTTCAAAGGCTAATGCAGTCATGAAAATTCAGTGTTTGTAGCCACTCAAACTAATTGTTCCATTGAAAATATAATGAAGAAGCCATAAAGGAATTTCATAGATTTTTCAAAGTGCTGGAACAATAAATGATCTCTCATGGTTCCTCTTTCAAACATTATTTTCTGTGCTTCACAGCTCTTACTAACAGAATGAGCAATATTTGGGATGTATTTATTCATTAAAGGAATATGGACATTCCCGGCCAAGGCACAGATGGTGAGAATTAAAGTTCATTCCCAGGGACAATATTCAGTATATGAATACAGAGAAGCTGATAAATGGTTTGAAATGGAGACGTTAACTGTAGAGTGTGAAATCTTTCTAACAAACATGCAAAGCTGTTACAACATCATCAGGTGATTCTCCAAACATGTTTTCATAGATCTCTTTAAAGATAGATTACATTTATTTTTAAGATGTAAAATTTTTACACTGGTGCTGGTGCCATTTGGAAAGTAATAGAAAAAGCACTTATGCCAATATGGATCAGGGAAAAAATGGAATTACTTACATTAAAATAAAAGGTTATATTATATTTGGTATAGCTACACTGTAAATGTTGAAGACAAATACTAGTTCTCTTCATTAAATTAATCCCACTTAATTAGAAACATCTAGTCTGTGTTCAGATCATCAGCATTTTGGTGGCCATATTTTGTATAAGGCACAATTTTTGTTGTTACTTTCTGTTTCCTGATTATTTACCAAAGTAATTTCCTAATTCTTGCATGAAATAATATAATATTTATAGTCTATTTTAAAAATGTATTTTATAAATATGTTACTTGCCGATTATGTATACTTATAGGATTCGTTTTGCAAAGGAAGAATAATACTTATGGTAGAAAAAAATTCTAGGATGACCCCCCCCAATCACCAAAACCATTGACTAACCCTTGTGTTTAATGTGTTTGGGACCTCTAAATATGATGTGATATCACTCCCATGATTGTTATGCTGTATGACACCAACAAAAAGTAATCTGACAGTTTTACAGAATGAAGGAAACAATTAACAAGAAAATAATATTAGGAAATTTTCTCAATCCACATGAAAAATAGATAAAGTCCGTAACTCATTTTTTAAAATCAATGAAGCTATCACTTATAAGATAAATTTTGGACTGGCTATTGATGAAGAATTGGAGATAAATTTTGAAAATACACTATCACAATTTTTGCTCCACTTTGAATCAAAGTTTAAAAAGAATAGCCTGAGTTTCCTGAAATTGCTTTAGATTTTTTTTTTTGTCTCATCTATATACTCTGTTAGATTCGTTTGTCTTATGAGTGATGATAAAATAAAAAAACACAAACTATTTAGCTATAGAGTATCAGTTACTGTATCATTGTTATCATTTCAACCTAGAATAGATAAATTAACCAATAAGAAGCAAGCTCATTGCTTAAAACTTTAAATATTGATATATATAATGTTAATTCAAATATATCTTTACTATGGATAATTTCATTTAACTTATGGAATTTTGTTTATATTGCAGAAGAGTAAATAATTGTGAGTATAATAACCATTTTCTATATGTATTGCCTTGTATGCTCATTTTTCAAAAAAATATGTTTTTATGTTATTTATTGAAATGTAATTTTCATAGTAAAAAATTAGTGTTTATAATTAGAGTATATTTTTTAAAATTTAATTTTCTACTTTTTAATATGTGTATGTGTGTTTGTTTGTCTGTCTGTGTGTGTGTGGGTGTGTGTTTTATAGAAAAATCAATCCATGACAGATTGTTTGAGAAAATCTTGTCCTTTTCCATGGGTAATCTGAGAATTTTTTTTAAATGTTATATGCAGAATTATTTTTTTAATGTCATATCCAGATATGACCCTTTAATATAGGACTGATTTATGACTATTGTGGGATTGAAGTTCTAAGCCTGGGCCATTCATAGATTTAGTTGTGAAAAGCAAGTAAGAATGGAGTTATGAGTTGTGTTTGATATTTGTTACAAATTCCTATGAAGGGAGGTAACTCAAGAGTAATGAAAATCTGGAGACATAAATATCTTAATATATATTCAAAAATTTTCTTGGATAATATTTAAAAGGGTGAGTATCTAAGAAAACTACTGAGTTGCACAGAAAGTTCTCTGTAGAGTTTCCTCTTAAAGGGCATAGATAGCATTTGCAAGGAGAGATTATCATAACTGTACCTAAATCCCAAAAGAGGCATAAAGATATAAGTTTAGATTATTCAATTACTTGTATTTGGATTTTGAAAAAAGCCATGAAACAATAAGTAGATTTGAGGATCACTAAAATGCTGGCCCGTCAAGGGATAAAAGATGTTGTTAGAAAATTCTGGTGATTCTTTCCATCCTTACTGCAGAATAGACATCAAGGAGGCAGGAAAGAAAACACTGATTCAGTTGCTAGACATTGAAGATGCACATTTCAGAATGCCTTGAAAGTTTAGTTCTTTGTTGTTTCTTAAAGAGACATTTTAAGAAAACAGGCAGTCTGAAAGGACTCTTCAAAACTTACCAAGCAGGAATCGTGATAGCATCCCATGAAGATGGGTGAGGTGGGAAATCAGAATTGCACAGTTTGCACTCTATGGTAAGGATCAAAGCTGATGTGAACTTTAGAAGTGAAAAAAATATGTGATTAGAAATTTGACCTCAGATTGTGCATTATGGACCTGCAGCAGTTGGATGCCCTGGGACAAGTTTGACTCTAGGAATTGTCTTCTCTCACTTTGACTGTCAGGTTGTGGCTGAATGATGGGCAGTCCAGCCTGTGCAGTTTACAAGTGGTATTCTTGCCTGTGGAACTGAAGGAGAAAAACCAGGAGTCACAGTCTGGGATGTGCCAAAAAGTAAATCAAGATGGAAAATGCAAAAGGTGACTCCAATAAAAGGGAATATATGGCCAACAAGGGTCAAAGGAATCGACAAAAATTAGAAGTACAGAAGAAGAGACAGTGAGAACTTATAATAGTAATAGAAAATAACATTTAGTGGTTACCAGAGGGTAAGGGGGGTGGGGGGTGGGAGATGAGGGTAAGGGAGATCAAATATATGGTGATGGAAGGAGAACTGACTCTGGGTGGTGAACACACACAATGGGATTTATAGATGATGTAATACAGAATTGTACACCTGAAATCTATGTAATTTTGCTAACAATTGTCACCCCAATAAATTTAAATAAAATAACAATAATAATGACAACAATAATAATGCTTGGCATAAATTGGTTACTTGTGCCAGGCATTGTCCTAGGCACTTTATGTATATTCATTTAATCCTCTCCAATATATTCATTTAATCATCTCCACATAATTATGGTATAGACCTTCTTATTGCCATTTATTTATTTATTTATTTATTTATTTATTTATTTTTATAGATATATAGATTGAGGTACACTGAACACATAAAAATGTGTTCATATTCAAGTAGACAGAGAAAGAACTAACATGAAGTTGGCTTAGAGACGTTTTGCCTGGTTATGCTTGTGAAGGTATGCTAGGTTCATTTAAAGGGTAAAAGAAGCAGGTAGACCAGGTATTTGAATTTAGTTTGTAAAAGTGTTTGAATGGCATACTAAGTAGTTGGGATTTCATTATATTTCTCTGCTCAACTATCTCCACAACTCCTTCTTTAATAAGAAATAATGATCTAATGATTAGATTTTAAAAATGCATTAGCTACTGGAGGGTTTATGATTACTACATTGTTAAACAAGCTCATGCACAGTCTGTAAGACTGTCAAGGGTTGCTTTAGAGGAGACTTCTGCATTTGAGTGAAACATTCTTAAGTGTACCCTACAATTCAGAGGTTCTATGATTCACTCTTATCCAAGATACTGTCTTTTGAATAAGTAGATACTGCTTTGATCAAATATATGACCAAATCTGACTTTAAAAATTTCTATCCTATATTGTAAAGCTATTTGGAACTTTTCTTAAAATTTAGAATGAACAGCAGCTACTCAGATACGCTTCCAATCTTCAATGTATGAATATTTTCACTATGCTTAAAGGAACTTTTGCATAATTAAACTGAACCCCAATTATGTCTGTGTGGAAGAGATATGCAAGATAAACTATATTGTACGTGTTCGTTGCTAATCAAGCCATCCATTACTGATTGTTAAAAGTTGATGTGTAAATTGAAAACTTCTTTTTATCTCTAGTTGTCAATGTGCCTTGGTTTGTTTCCAAAAACTTGTCATTCAGTGAGATGTAAAACAGAATAGAGGAAGCATAAATTTAGTTTTGTCCGTTGAAAAATAAATGGGCTTATGCAAGGGGAAGAGTGTCAGATATTGAGTTTAGTTTTGAGTTTGCTATGCCTGAAGGATAAAGGAGGGGATTTTTTTGAGGGGGGGATCCCCCCTCCACACATAGGATATTATAGACAGTCTCAGAGATTGTTATAAAGATTTTAGATGGAGTTATAGATTTGCAATGCATCTGTGTATCGATGATAATTAAGAGAATGGGAGTGAGTTTTCCTAGAAAAAAAAATGCAGCATGAGTTGAGAACATAGGAGGGAACATAAGCACTGGGGCCTGACGGTTTCACATAACCTGGGTCCCTCCTCAGCTGGAGAAGCAGTGATGTGATTTAGTTATACCATAGACTCTTGGAAGTTAGGAAGTGACAGTGTTTTCCCCATGTCTAGTTATAGATTTGTGGGATTCGAAGTTAAGTGGGCCCAGGATAAGTCCTGATATTTCCTTTCAAATATATTCTGTTGGAGACCACTTATTCTTACGTCAATCTACTGCCCTTCTCTGAGCAATTATCAACTTTCCTCAAATAGTACCCTCCCCGACTTGCCATGTTCCACACATGCAATCTGCTTTCACATAGAAGCTAACAGACTATTTAAAAATATAATTTAGATCTTATTATTAATTTTACTTAAATACTTTAGTTGATTTCCATCTCACTCTTAATAAAGCCTGAAGTCCTTATGGTGTACAAACGGTACACATGATCTGCCCTCACTGACCAGTCCTTCCTCCAGACTTCAATGACCTAATCTCTCTTTTCTAACCTCACACGGTACAAGCCATACTGATCTCTTTGCTATGCTTTACGCTACACAAGCATGCCTGCCTCAGGGGCTCTGCACTTTCTGTTTTCTGCTATTAATGTTCTTTCCCAGATGTCTGCATTACTGTCTTCTGATTTTTATTAGGTTTCACCTCAAATCTTATGTAATAAATAGCAACCCTATCCATTTGTCACTCTTTAAAACATTTATTGGCTAATTTTTTTTTTGATGGTACTTATCTCCATTTAATATGATACATATTTACTGATTTATTCATTGTCTGTCTTCCCCCACTAGCATATAAACTCCCTGAGAGCCCTGACTTTGTTTGGTTTACTCACGAATCCATCCCCTGTGTCTAGAACAGATTCCGTAAGTACTCAGTTAAAATGTTTACAGAACGCTTTTAACACAAACATATGTACATAGTAGAATATTATTCAGCCATAAAAAACAATGAAATCTTACCATTTGCAACATACAGATGGACTTAAAGGACATTATGCTACTTAACATAAGTCAGATAGAGAAAAAGAAATACTGTATAATCTTTCTTATATGTGGAATAAAAAAAAAGAAAGTTCTTAGCTAGATGGGACAAAATGACGGCTGTCTGATGCAGCTGGTGGGAGAAATGAGTGAACAATTCGTATATCTGTAGATATATTGGTTTAACAAATTTGGGAAGTTTTCAGCTCTTATTTCTTCAAATATTTTCATCTGATGATGTTTCTTCTTTCTCTTTTTGGAACACTGATGACAAAATGTTAGATTTCCAGTTTCTGTTGTTCCACAAGTTATGTGGAACATGTTCAATACATTTGTTTTTCAATCTATCTTTGTGTTCAGATTGAATAATTTTTATAATTTATCGTCAAGTTCACTGATTTTTTTTCTTTTGTCATTTCCATTATACTATTAAGGTTTTTGCTTTTGTTTTGTGTTTTTCAGTTCTAGAAGGTCCTTGCAGTTCTCCTAAAGATATAACTAGAAAATGTAAGTATGTTCCACTTCTTGGCTAAGATCCTTTTTTTTTTCAATTTAGATATAATAATTGCTTGCTGGTTCATTTTAAAGAATATGGCTTTAAAATATTTGTCAGATAATTCCAACAGTGGTGCCATCTTGGTGTTGGCATCTGTTGATTTTCTGTTCTCATTTAAATTGAGATTTTCTTGGTTCTTTTTAAAATGATTAATTTTGATGTATCTTGGCAGTTTATTGTGATGAGACTCTGGTTCATATTTTGCTCTTCTAGATTAGCAGGCGGTCAGCCTGTTTATGTTTAGAATGCCACCTGTTTAGATTTTGTGGGCTACGGTTCACATACACATTTAATTTTTAAAGTCTTGTCCCACTGTGTGCTAACCAGAAGCCAATATAAAACCTGGTCAGTATTCTATACCATCGATCAAAACATTTGTTGTGTTGATTTAAGGTTAGTTTCATGCATGGATCACTCAGAGGTATGCTCAGAATCCCTCACTCCTCTCTCATAATTCTTTACCAACTTGCTAGTTGGAAAAAAGTAGGTTGAAATCTATTTGTCATTTTTTTAGTACTTTGGAGGAATGGTCAACAGGGCTTGTAATTCAGTTTTTGTACACAAACAAACAACAATAATTACAATGAGTGCTATTGTAAACTAGTAAAATGCAGATAATATCTATAGTTTAGTAGTATTGTACTAATGTCAGTTTCCTGGTTTTTATAATATACTATGGTTATGTAAGATGTTATGGAGGAAATCTGGTTGAAGAGTATAAGGAGACACTCTGTACTATTTTTGAAACTTGTGGGAGTCTAAAAATTGAAAATAAAATGTTTAAAAATAAATAAGAAAATAGAAAAGATATGTCTGTGTGTATATATAATTTTAATTCTATGTAGAGATCATCTTAATATAATGGTCTATGTTTGATATACATATATATGATATATAATGTATGATATAATATAGATGTACATATATATAATATGAGTATATATAATATGTATTATGTATAGAAACCCATAGCAAAATCTTAGCAATATACATATGTGAACATAATATTTAATTTTGCAAAGATAAAAATTATACCAAAGTAATGATAATGAGTAATGCTGGATAATTGTGGGAGATAGTGTCAGGGAAACGGAGATTTTTCATGTATAAAATTATATAAACTTTTTATTGTTTCTTTTATTAAAGTTAGGTTGAGATATAGTTGAGAAAAATTCTCCTTGTTTTGGTGTACAGTTCTATGAATTTTGACAAATGCATAGTCATGTAACCAACATCGCTATCAAAATATAGAACATTTTCATCCCTCTAAAAAGTTATCTCATAATTCTTTGTAGATAATCCTTTGCCTCCATTCCCAAACCCTGAAAAGCACAGATCTGTTTACTGTCTAAATACCTATATGTTTTCTAGAATGTCATTGAAATGCAATGGTAGATTATATAATCTTTTGACACTGGCTTTGTTCAGTTAGCATAATGCATTTAACATTCATCCATGCTGTTTTATGTACTAGTAGTTTATTAATTTTTATTGTTCGGTAGTATTCCATTGTATGATGGATATACCATTTTTTTCTTCTTCATTAACAAATTGCTGAACAACTGGATTGTTTCCTGGTTGTTGTGATAATGAATAAAGCTCATATAAATGTTTACATACAAGTTTTCATGAAGACAGATCATATAATTTATTTTGAGTCAATACCTTGTAGTTAAATTGTTGAGTCCTAAGGCAAGAAGTGTTTTACTGTACAATAAATTGCTATTCCCTTTTGCAAGGTGGCCTTATCATTTTGAATTTTTACCAGCAGCTCATGAGATTTCCAGTTGGTCCATTCACTCTTGAAATGTTCAGTTATTTTTTTCTTTTCAAAACCACTTTTATCTCAGTGTGGTTTTAATTTCCATTTCCCTAATGAGTAATGATGCTGAGCATCTTTTCACATGCTTATTTGCCATCTTATCTGTATCCTCTTTGGAGATGTATCTATTCAAATCTGCTCATTTTTAAGTCTGTATTTTTTTCCTTCTAATTGATTGTTGATAATTCCTTATATATGAGTATATCTATAATTTACATGTGCTATGTATATATGTGTTGTGTAAATATTTTCTCCTATTTTGTACCCGCTCTTTTAATTCTCTTAACTGTCTTTCAAATAACAGAAGTTTTAGACTGTTACAAAGTCAAATTTATCACATTTTTTCCCCATTTATGTTTTCTGCTTTATGGGTGTTATCTAAAAAGAATCTTTCACTAACCCAAAATTACAAATGTTTTTCTCTGATGTTTATCATTCAGAAATTGTATATTTTTTGATTTTACATTAGATTTATGAACCATTGTGAATTGAGTTTCATATATGTTTCAAGGCGTATTACTCTTAGATCTAAGCAATTGGGGCTCTTGCCCCACTCGGGACCATATACCACTTCCCCTTCCACGTTTTAGGGCTTCTTTCATAATGGTTGAGGTACCATGCCCCTTCCACTTGTCAGGACTTCTCTCAAAATGGTCAAGGTACTCTTTAGGTGCCACAAGGGCCCTAGTCAGTATTTCTCCCCTTGAGAGTACGGTCCAACCCTCAAACCCATTGATCAGGTCAACCAGATGCACTGAGGGGACTTACGAATATGAGGTAATCCTGGGCCCAATAGATGAGCCTTGGTTCCAACAAGGCAGCTTGGTGTGGACCACTCTCCCTGGCTGGCACAGTATTTTTTTGCATCATTGTCTGAGAATGATCTGACAGGTTGTTGATAGGCTGATTTGGGCTCCCTCAAGTTGTTTATGTAGGCTGAGACCCTGACCAAAAAGTGTTTTTGTTTTGTTTTCCCAATGCTCTATGTATTCTCAGTGCAGCCCTATACAAGATATAGTTTAAGACTGATGTTTTTACCTGAGGATATCTAGTTGTTTCAGTACTATTGAAAAGTCTATCTATCAATTTTCCATTAAATTACCTTTGTTGAAAATCAATTGAACATATAAAAGTAGGTTTATTTCTGGTGTCACATTGGTCTGTGACTCTATCCTTTCATCAATACTACACTGTGTTCATTATTGTAACTTTATAGTTAAGTCCTTATATTATGGATATGGGTACTCCAAATCTTTTCTTCTTTTCTAAAATTGTTCTTGCTATTCTAGTTCCTTTGCTTCTCCATAAAAACTTTAGATTTGTTTAGGTTGTGAACTTCTATTGGTTGTGAATTTAAAATTGTAAATTTCAATTAAAAAACCTGCTGATATTTTTATTGCAGTTGCATTTAATATATAATTAAATTAAATTGCATTTACTCTATAGTTCAATTAGAGGGGAATTGATATATTTACAATATTGAGCAATCTGATCCATGAAAAACAAATACTGCTCCATTGACTTAGGTCCTCTTTAATTCACCATATTAATGTTTTACAGTTTCTGTAAAAAAGTATTGTACATATATGTACATAGACTTTCATATTTTTGGCAATTTTATTGTATTTTTAAAAATTTCTAATTTTCAATTGTTCTTTGCTTGTATAAAGAAAAGTGATTGTAGTCTGTAAATTTTTTATCTAGTATACTTGGTAATTTATTATTTGTAATAGCTTTTTTGTAGATTCTTCAGGATATTTTATACAGAAAAATCATGTCATATGTGAATAAGAACAGTTTTCTTCTCCTTTTTATTCTGTATTTATTTTATTAAATATTTTTTACCTTATTGCACTGGCTAGGACTTTCAATATGATGTTTAATAAAAATTGTTATCTTCACCTTGCTCCCAATATTTAGGAACATAGTGTTTCACCCTAGGGGGTCAGTGATGTTAGTTATAGGTTTTTCAAGGATGCTCTTTATCAAGTTGAAAAAATTTACACTAATTCTTACTTTGCTTATAGTTTTTTTTTTCCTTTCTTAAATCATAACTTGATGTTGAATTGTGTTAAGTGCTTTACTATATCAATTGAGATAATCATATTGTTTTCTTATTTAGTTGTGGTTATAGAACTACATTGATTGATTTTCAGATGTTGAACAATCTTAAATTTCCAGGATAAACTCCGCTTGATCATTATGTATTATCTGCCTTTCTTTCTTTTTCACCTCCCCAATGCCCTGCATAGCCTAGTGCAGCCTTGTGCCAGATATAGGTCAAGCCTGATGTTTTATGTAGAGTTAATTTACTAAGATTTTTTGAAGATTTTTGCATTTGTGTTCATGAAGGATATTGTCCTACAGTTTTATTGTAATTCCTTTGTTTGGTTTGTAATCAGAATAGTTCTTTTCTCAAAAATGTCAGTTGGGATTTATTCCTACTTCTTCTATTTTCCAAAGGAGATGTAAAATTGGTATTCTGTCTTCCTTAAATATTAGGTAGAGTTAATCAGTGAAGTTATCTAGGCCTAGAGCTTTCTTTGTTAGAAGGTTTTTAAATATAAATTCTTTAACAATGGGAAAATTTAGGTTATCCATTTCTTCTTGAATAAGTGTTGATACTTTTTATATTTCAAAGAATTTATACATTTCACACTCATTGACAAACGTTGCTATAAGTTTCTTTTTAATTTTCCCTTATTTTCCTTTCAATAGCTGCAGAATCTTTAGTGATAATTCAAATTTCATTCCTGTATTGAAATTTGTTTCTTTAAAACATTTTTTATGTTGAAATAATGCTAGATTTACAGAAGATTTGCAAGAGAAAGCCTTACGCCTTCTTTACCTATCGTCCCCTAATGTTAACATTTTTCATAACCATGGCATCATTACCAAAACTAAAAATTTTACACTGGTGAATACTACTAACTAAAATGCTAACTTTATTTGGATTTCTCCAATTTATTTTCTACTAATGTTTTATTTATTTGTTTTCTATTTCAGGACCTAATTCATAATCACACATAGCATTTATTTGTTGTATGTCCTTTGTCTTCTCCGATCTATGGCGGTTTCTCAGTCTTTCTTTGTTTTTTATGACCTTGACATCTTTGAAAAGTCCTGGTGAATTATTTTATAGAATGTCCCTAAATTTGATTTTGTCTGATGTTTCTCATGATTAATTTAAGGTAATGCATTTTTGGCAAGAATACCACAAAAGCGACGTGTCCTTTTTGGTGCATATCAGAGATACATGTTGTTGATATGTATTACTGATGACATTCAGTCATTCCTATGCATCTGTGCCGTAGAGGTTATTTTCTCCATTATGTTGCCCGTCCTCAGTGTTAAGCTTTTGCTTTTTGTTAGTGGGGGCTTACCAGTATGGTTTTGGAGAGAATAGTCTGGCCTCACAGGTAGAGTTTTCTCAGTGTTTCTTCCTTTCTTCCTCATAAGAGTCGAGTATTTTTATCTCTTCTGTGCCTTAGGTGGGAGAAAGTTTATTCACCTAGAAATAGAAGATGTCTAATTGTATTAATATAAGATCCTGAGCTCAGGAATTCTTCTTCCCACTTTCCCAGGTATATAAGGTGTTTTCTTTTCATCCTTCTTTCACTCACAACCAGACTTTACTTGAATCCTGGCAACAGCAGAGTTTGCTGTTCCTCTCCACAGCTAGGCTTTTTTTTTCAATATGAGAGATGAAACCAAGAAGAGGGTAGAGTTTTGGAACCTTTCCCATAGCAGTAGTAAATCCCTTCCCATAGGCACTAGGAGACAAAGGTTCCATTTGGACTCATCTACTCCCCCCATTTTTTGTGTGTGAGCACCTATTGGAGATCTGTGGTAAAGAACCTGCAACTTAGTGTTAGATCCACTTAATGTTTCCCTGAAAATAAGACCTACCAGGACCATCAGCTCTAATATGTCTTTTGGAGCAAAATTAATATAAGACCCGGTATTATATTACATTACATTATATTATATTTATTATATTAAATTACATTACATTATATTATTATATTATATTATACATACTTGTTCTTATAGTAAAGTAAGACCGGGTCTTATATTAATTTTTGCTACAAAAGACGCATTAGAGCTAATTGTCTGTCTAGGTCTTATTTTCGGGGAAACACGGTATTTCTGAGGCTCTGAGAGGTCCTATACTATTATTTTAGACCATATGCATCCTTCTCACAAATTTTTTAAAACATTAGCTCAATTTATTCTCATTCGCATAGTGTCAACCATATCTTTCTCCGTGTTCTGCCACACATGAGCCAGTCTGCCTTTCCAATTTATAATTCTTCCTGCCTTTTCTCATTTACAGAGTAAGGATTTTTCTCCCCCCAGCTTTCCATATCTTTATAAAATATATTTTAAATGTGGTTGTAATTGTAAAAGTACAGACTAATTTTGATCATCCTAAACAGAAATATATAGAATTTTGATTTTTTAATTTTTCTAGAACTTTGGATAATAGAACTAATACACCATCAATCTATATTTCCCAAGGAAGAAGTTATTGTGAGATGACTTTGTTTAAACCTGTTAGAATAAGTTGTCTGCAATTACAATAATTTCTTCTACATGAATGGAGCGCCAATAGCAGTGAGATTCTTGCCTTTAGTTTTCCCATTTATTAATCCTCCTTAGAGTAACTAGAGTGACTTAGCTGATTAGGAATTTAGAAAGAATAAAATGGACATGTGAAGCCCAAGCTGTCCTCTTGCTCTTCAGATCTGTGTGCCAATAGAAAGTATGGATTATCTTCTGCTTCTCCATGCTACAAATGTGACTTGGTCAGACTACCTACATGGAGACCACTTCCTTGGTGTGATATTGTTAGTAACTGGGTGTCATTCCTTCATTCTTGAGTTCAGTGAAGAGGCCCATTTATATTCCATACTAACTGCATTATCCAACCCAATTGCTATAAAAAATAATGGTCATATTTTATCCTCCACCTAATCAGTTACTTTTATTGAATTTTTAATATTATTTTAGAAACTCACCATGGAAGGTACAATGGAGTACTCTATTGGAGACACCAATATCTTTTGCAAGACTGGAGACATTGCAAAGCAGGAGAACACAAAATATATGGGAGAAGCTTTTTGTAGAGCCTAGCCATGTTGCATTTGACCTTATATATTAGGATTTGATAGAGTTTTGAATTAAAGATTTAAGGGGCAATATGGACTATATATATTTTAAGTCTTGGACTATGTAGTATTTTGAATTAGGTGGTGACTCCTGTTGATGGGGGTTTTGCCCACAGTTGAATGGCTGTTTATAAAAGCAAGGAGGAAAACAAAGGTACTTGAACCTTGGGGAAGGTGTTGGGCTCCTCAGTAATGTCAAGGCATTGCATAAAGTTGAATGGGTTTATGTGAGCATAAGCAAATACAAAAGGAAAGATGGAATAATGGCTTCTAGGATGTCTGAAAGAACATCTCAAGTATGCCACGAGAAGTGGCCTTAATAAGTGGGCACACACGAAGGGAGAATTTATTATACAAATAGTAGAGGTCATGGGTGACCTCTCCAATGTTGGCCCTACAGGTGGCCAAGATATCATTCACAATCTCAAAGCCATTTACATAGGCTCAGGCAGTGTCAGTTTGCAGGCTGTTGCTAGTTTACAATATAAATGCAAAATTTCCTAGGAATGTTTGGCTGAAGCAAAGATTTGATTGTAAAGAAATGGATATTTTTAGTCTTTTTAAGCATTTATGTGCAGAACAATTTCTATTGCAGTTAAAATGCAAGGATCTGAGTTTGCTTGTTCTATAGAGCACAGGGGAATTTCCAGCTTTAAATTGTTAGAGCTAAGCTTAGGTAGACATGATTAAATACACTGAATCAAATTCCATTCTGCATTCGGGGCCATAGAGGATTCTGTGGAGGGATATAGAGACTTGTCCACAACTCAAGAATGGAAAAGACTCTACAGAAATATTAGAGGGTATTTTAAGGTGAGAGATTTATAGTTAATGGGTATGCAGATTCTGCCTGCACCCAGAGGGATCATTACTGAACAATTTATAGAATTGAAAATAGGAAAAAAAATATTTTGAGGAGCAAGTAACCACAATTTGGTTCATATCAGCCTACCCCACCCCCAGATTCTTCCTGCTGCTGCACAGGCTTCAGTAACATAGCAGCTTTGGTTTACAAATCTGCTGAGTATGATTCTCTATTTGACAAAAATATGGGGACCTTGCGTAGGAGGCAGCTTTCATAGAACAGCTGGCTTCTAGATGTGGTAAATATGTTGTGACAAAAGTGAGTTCTTGTTGAGACTTTTCCTAATTGAATGTTAATAAATCCATCATGGATTCCAGACAGTGGACACAGACTGCTTGGTGTTCCAGACTGCCTGATATTGCTGATTTGGGGCTAAAACCAAAGACACATTTCTGTATTCACTCCTTCACTCCTGTATGAATCAAACTCTGCCTTGACTTTAGTAATGTTAAGTACTGAGTCCTGACACAACTGGTGTAGGACTAGGGTGGATTTCTTTCCAAATTTGGTAGTTAACGTGGCTCGTGCTCTGATGATATTGTTTCTTAATATTTTGGTCTCTTTAAAATATGAATGATGCCATTGTGTAAGTATATGATAATTTGCTTACCTGTTGACGAGTTGGTGGAGATTTGGGTGGTTTATAGTTTGGGGCTATGCATGCATTTTTAAAACGGAAGAAGACAGACACAAAGTTTAGATACACTGTTATCATTCCATTCTAGAAAGTCAAAACTATAATGATAGAAAGTAGCTGCGTGGTTGCCAGGATTTAGAGTGGACTGAAAAGTGCTACAAGGAAGATTTTTAGACTGAGGGAAATGTTATATTTCATAATTGCTGTAGTGGTTATATGACTGTACACATTTGAAAAATGCACAAAATTGTAAGACTTAAATCTGGTAATTTAAAAATATAGTTAGACACATTACAGACTTAATGTTGAACCAATACTTCAGAGACTCTGAAGGAACTTCACCAATTACCAAGCCAAACAGCACAGATTGTAGCTTCAGAAAGAACATAAGCTTTGAGAAAGAACCTATTTGGGAAGAGAAAAAGGAATTGGGGAGAATTATTTTGAATTTAAATTTAACTTAAATTTTTGGTCTTTGGATTTTTTTAAGTGAGAAGGGCAAAGATAAGTCTATTTTGAACTTATATAAAACATTTCATTATGTTAAAATTCAAGAAGACTAACATTTAATTTTAATTTCTGATGATTTGTTAATCAGAAAGGGTTAAATAGTCAAGTTTGGACAAAAGACTAACCTTTAGATTATTTTAAACTGTGTTCACAGTTTCTTTTATTTTTTTTTTTAAAGCTTTGTTGTTGTTTTGGTATGGTTTTAATTTGGAGGACAGATTGGCTTTTTAAAGTACTTTTACCTGATATTCTCTGGAAGAATTTGGATAAGATTGGGATTAGCTGTTCCTTGATAGTTAGATGGCCTTTGTCTGTAAACCAATTGTAACTTGTACACTAACATATTCTAAATACCCAAAAGACAATCTGGAACAAATTTGTTGGATTAGTATAGTTATCAATTAAATTAAACTGAAAATGTATTTCTCCCCACATTTATATATTTGTGTGTTCTTTTTCTTTGTAACTTTTGAGCACCATCATCCATTTTGCACATTCTTTAAATTATTTTTGTGTTCTACTTTTAAAATTCTGAGTTTAATACCTATTTTCACTCTCCCTTTTTAGTAATGAAAATGTTTAATCCTATAAATTTCCGTCTGAATATGGTCATTTCTGAAAAAGGTGATTAACTGATCTTTGTCCACGTTCCATTTTGATAATATGCTAGACTCATTATACTTACCTTCTAAATAAGCCACAATTATGTGTTTGCTTTGTTCTATGTACTCCAAGTCCCTTTTCATAAAGTGGTCTACATTTTTCCATTAGTTTTGTTTAATTGCTGGTGATGTAGTCTGTCCTATTTCTCATATTCTTGGATTTTATAGACGTCTTCTTTGTCTTTCTACTTTTTTTTTTGTCTTTGTTATTTTCTTGATTTAGATAGAAATATGTCTAGAGCTTCTTTATCCATTTTGAACTATCAGAGAAAATGCATACATTTTTCCTGCCCTTCCTTCCTGTATTTCATTTTTTTTCTGTTTTATATATTTTACTACTATTTATTTTTTACTTTGAATTTAATTTACATTCTAACATTGCCATTGTGGCAACTGCGTTCTTTTATTTTAAATCACTTGGTTTTAGGTGTGTCTGTTTGTAAACAACATACAGTTAAATTTTACAACTCTATGTAGTTCATTTTAATTTTATAACTCTGAGTATAAAGTTATTACATATATATATATATATATATATATATATATATATATATATATATATATATATATTGATTTGGCATATAATTTTGGTTTTACTTCTGTTATCTTATCTGATTTTCTGATTTTACAGTTTCCTAGCAATTGCCTTTGTTTTTTAATGTGTGTTTTATGATCTGTATTATTGTTTCACCTTTGTTTCCTTCTGATAATCTTGGAATTAAATAATGCTTTTTGTTCTATTAAAATAATCTCTCTTTACATGTTTATATCAATGCTTAATCTGTATTTCTTGATTTATCAACTTCAGAAACCAAGCAAAGAGTACTGACTTTCTTTATAAAAACTAAACTGAAAAATTATTTATGACTTCTTCTACTACCCTTCTCAAATAATTTGTTTCATGTTTGATATTTTTGCCTCTGACTTTTTGTAAATAAATTCTGCATTAGATAGTAAATTTTTCCACAAGTTGTAACATAACTACATAACATAATTTTCACAAGTTATAACAAAGCATAACTATTATCAATTATCACAGTTAAATTAACACAATTCTGTGTTTATAACTAGATTCAAAGCTGCCATCATAACTTTCATACATTTATGTTCTGATATTTGTAGTTTTTATTTCTGTTCATTGTTCTGTGGTCTAGAGTGTGATATGAAGTAGATTTTATTTTGGAGGTTATATAGATAATGTGCTTCCACGGAGAAGTTGGTTAGAGCCTTTATTTTTATTGAAACTGTTTAGATGTTTGACTTTATCACTTGTTTATTAAAGTATTAAAATATTTGTTAATAATCTATTTACTATTTCCTTTCAAACACATTTTCAGATGCTGGGTATACAAGCATCCAAAAGCTCAAACTTAATCAAGCACCCACTGCTTTGGGAATGTAATTAACAAGTAACAAATACATATATAAGATATACACAAATATGTAGTCAGCATACTATGCAGAAAATATGTAGACTATTTTTTGGAAGCATGGTTAGGAGAGGCATCTGGAAACAAGCAGTCTGAAATCAGGCAAGACAGGGCCTAAGCAGAGGAAACAGCAGATACAAAGACTATGTGGCTTTAAAAACCCTTGGCTTTGTGAGAAATAACATGGAGACCAGTATGGACAGAGAAAATTAAGTGATGGAGTATGTTGTATAAGAGGTTAGAGATGCAGCTATGAGCCAGGTCACTTAAGGAAAAGTAGTTTGGGTTTTAATCTAAGTGTGATGTAAGTCCCTACAGTGTCCTGAGAAAAAGGGATTAAATGATCTAACTTTTAAAAATTTTTCTAGCCATTTTCTTCTAAATAGACTTTGGAGTCACCCTGTGTTACTGAGAAGCCTGAGATCAATTTGCTTATTTATTTATTTTTTTTCTTTAGAAGTTAATGGCTTCTTTCTGGGTGTATTCATTGATCCCTTCCCCAAATTTATTGTTTTTTTTTGTTTATTTTTTATTTTTCATTTTTTTGGTAAATATGCTAAGTACATGTACCTCCATATATTTTCCCAAAGTATATTATTTCTTCAAAATTGACTTTAATTGGGTCAATGGAACATTTTCTTGTTGTTCTATGCAAATGTCAACTATTGCCACAAAAATTCCATGTAAGCGATCACCTAAAAGCTCATTGATTTAAAACAAGTATTGCTATGTGATCACATGATGATGGGTTTGCTAGGGAGCTGGTTGATATAAGCTGGGATGGGCTGAGTATGGCTCCAAGCTGCAGTTTGAGACCATGTCTGTCCCCATGATTATTATCCCTTCTGGAACAGTGAGTAATCTGGGGACTGGAAGTTGCCGATGAGAGATATGAACATTAGGGCATAGAAGATCTTCTCATGGGCATGGAAAAAGCTCAAAAGAAGAAAGAGGAAACATTTGATATCCCTTTAAGCAAGGCTTAGGGTTTGCACACTGCCTTTTCCTCACACATATCTATGGTCAGAATGGTACTTACGGTCAAGTCCATCATTAGTGAGGCAGTGAAGTAATTCCACCTCTGGGGACAAAAACTGTAGTCACATTAATAAAGGCTGTGAACACAAAGAGTAATGAAGAATTAGGATCAAAAATGCAAATTGCCATTGTCAAATTTATTTAATTTTGCCTGAGAGAAATGCAAATATTTTTTGTTGTTGTTAAAGTTTCAAGTTTTCCTTTACTTCATTGATGTTTCTATTTTGTATTTGAATACTTCCTGTTTCATTGTCTTTGTTCTTCTTTTCAGGGAAACTAGAGTATCACTATTTCAGATCTTCTTTATCTGTCCTCTTTATTTATTGTTTTTTTGTTTGTTTGTTTGTTTGTTTTTTAAATATATACTGGTTGTCTTTCTTTGCCCTATTCTTTCAGGATTTTCTTAAGTCTGTCCTCCATGGAAGAAATTTGTCTTTCTATACTATTGATTCTCTCTTTTTTGCTTGATTTCCACTTTATGGTATCCAATTGTGTTATTTCTCCTTAATTTATTCCATTAGTTTGCCTAAGTCCATCTTCATCACATTCCAATCTTTTTTCTTTTATTTTTAATTAGAGTTCCTGTGTGCGTGTGTGTGTGTGTGTGTGTGTGTGTGTGTGTGTGTGTAACTTAGAGTATGGATGTAAATCTGTACTAAATCTTTTTTTTCCCCAACTTTTATTTAGTTTTGCTTGATAGCTGTATTTTCTTTCTGTTTACTGCATTTTATTTCCATGTGTCCTTTCTTTTTCTTCTTCTTTTTTTAATGAGGTCAATTTCACCCAAACCTAATTCTCAATGTTAAATGGCAAAATGCATGGTCTGCTCATGAGACCCCCTCCTCTTCTCTATATATGGTTTATTCCCAGGTGTAGGGCAAACCATAACCACATACCAATGTGTTCTAAAGTCATATTTTGACTAAACTGCTCAGTTGTATATTAAATTACCCACTTTACCTGTTATTTTTGAGGTCTAATTATCCTCATGAAATTACTATGAAAAAAATAGATTTTTTTCATTATACTTGAAGTCTACTTATCCCATATCATTAAATGGTAGCCTTGTCAACTCAGTTGTCAGGCATCTTCTTTTAATTGGAATTAAATAGTAGTTTATCTGACAGATAATGTTCTAAGTTTGTAGTATGAGGTTGTGACCATGTGCTGACATTTTAGCATATTTTTTAAAAAATCTTTTTTTTATAAAGTATGTGTTTTCAAGGATGGAGTATTGTAATTATGTTGCCTGCATTCTAGAAGTTAGTTGAACTAGTTTTTAATAGCTGTGATGATAGCTATCACTCAGATTAATTCCTTTTGAAAAAAAAAACTTTCCTCAAAATGGAAGTATTAATTAATTGGACTTTCTATAAATAATTACTACTTCCCATAAATAATATAATTAACTTATTATTAATTTACAAAAAACAAACCCTGCCTTTCAAAAACCTCATCTGTAAAGGATTCACAGTGGTTTATCTTTGCCTGCTCCATCAATGCTACTATGAGGCTCAGAGCTTGTCTTGGAAATGACAAGGTCAAAGTAGCAGATTTCTCCTAATTTTTATAACCCATTTAAATAATCAAGAATCTATGCAATGTTAAAACCTATTTTGCCTATGATGCTTATATTAGTTTCCTGTGGATACTGTTACAAACCAGCATAAATTGAGGGCTTAAAACAAGGTAAATTTATTCTTTTATAATTTGGAGGCCAGAAATCTTAAGTTAGTATCACTGGGTTAATATCAAGGTGTCAGCAGGTTTCCCTCTGGAGTTCAAAGGGGAGAATCTGTTGCTGCCTCTTCTAGCTTCTGGTTCTTGATGGCATTCCTTGTCTTATGACCGCATCACTCCAAACTTCAAAGTCAGCATCGTGAAATGCTTCTTTACTCCATTTTCACATTTCTCCTGTGTGTGCGTCCGTGAGCGTGCACGTGCGTGTGTGTGTGTGTGTGTGTGTGTGTAATCTCCTTCTAATCCTCTTTTATTAGGATTACCTAAGGATATGTAAGTGTATTTAGGGTCCCTTATAATCCAGGATGATCTCCTTTTCTTAAGATCCTTAACTTAATTATGTCTGCAAAGATCTTTTTAATTAATAATGTAACATTTCTAGGTTCTGAAGATTAAGACCTGACATCTTTGGGAGGCCACTTTTCAGCCAGAATGCTGCTGCATGTCTTTTTTCTAATATTATTCATCACCTATTTTGAACTAAAACAAGTTCTTCTGAAATTCCCCCTCCTGGAGTCATCTTTCTTTCTGCCAAATATCGGCTCCTTTCACTTGGCTGTCCTTTGGGTTTTTAGTCCATCGCAAGGAAACTAGACTCCACACGTATGTTCCAGCCTGCCTTCAATCTCTCTCTATAAATATTCTTCTCTAGACTTTAGTACTGTCCTACCTCTTCAGGGTGTTACTGATTAATGTATTTTTTAAGCTTAGAATAAACTTTAAAGGGGTTTTAGTTTAGCCTATTTTATTTGATAAAAGATATAAGCATCTCTTTTATTTTATGTGGACATACCATATACTACGCATGATTAATAATTTCTGTACTTGGTCCATGCCAGATTTTATAGACATTTCTATTATAAATATATTTCTTACTCTTAGTATATAATTTTCTTTGTAAAAAACTTTCAGTCCTTCTCCATAAAGACATTATGAGTGTGTATATCAATGTAGGTGTGTGTGTGTGTATGTGTGTGTGTGTGTGTTTATTTTTAAGCTACTCAAATTGATTTGGAAATAGAGAAATATAGCTTGCCCCTAAGGAGATTAAACAAAAATTGTTATACATTGCTGTCTCAAAAGAACACACTTCTGACATAGAGGATTTTGTTGTTGATGTTATTTTAGAGGTGACCTGGAATTGTTAAATACATAATACTTAGAAATGCTAAGTCTAGCTTAAATATCAGCACCTTGCTTGATTAAATCATTGAATCTATAGAGCAGGTGTGAAAGATCAGCAATAGCTTGCACTTTGAGAAAACTTTTACTTTCTTTGTTTTTAAAAAATTGTAATACTCACTGAATTCTAAGCACACAGTAGAATTAATTATGAATGTTAGGGTTTGTAATAGAGTAACTGAAGACAGTTAGTATACTAGCTAAGGTTATAATAATTATTGTATCAAGGCCACAATTGTGCTAGATCCTTAGGTTAGTGCATTTTTATGAACCTTCCCTTGTCCAGTCCAAATCTATTATTTTCTTTTTATTAATTTTCACTCGTCTAAGCAATAAACTGAAAGCACAGTGAAGACACTTAAGACTAAATGAAGACATTTAAGACTATATCTGCCCACTGCCACCTATTAGAATCATGTTAAAATAGATTCTTTTTTCTTTTTTTGGCGGTAATCTTGAATGAGTTTCATTAAAAATAGTAAATTCCGAATTATGAAATCTTTGAAAACCAGAAATGACTCCGCTGGCAACCAAGGCATGATGTTTCTAAGCATAGATCATTAATGCTGGCAGACTCCCAGAAGCGCTCCATTTGGTGAGCTGGATTGAACTGGGAACATAAGCAAGGTCAGTCCACAGCCACGTTGCTAAGAGGGAGGACTGTTGCTCCTCCAGCAATGACAACTCTAGTCCCACTTTAGTCCTCCCACGTCCTAGATTAAAATTATTAAGGCACCCAATCACAGAGTCCTCCCCCTTTTTGACAGTGTGCAATCAAGAATAGTCCCCACTCCCTTAAAAATGTCTGATAATTTCCAGCACAAGCACAAATCCTGTAAGAAACCTACCAGCCGCTCCGACTTTCTCATTCCCTTAGACATGGCTCCTCATACTCGTCCTGAGGTGTGCTCTCCTGTGCTCCTGCAAGCTCATGGAAGTGTATTTATTATCTATCAATGTGTTGCTCGTGGCATCTGATCAGAGAGATTTAACAATCATCTGTCAAAAGTTGAAGCATTTTCATTAAGGTATTGTCCCCAACTCTATTTTCACTGCAGTTAGATACAGCAAAAGTTTCACATCACATTTTAAATACCCTTGTATAGTCAGGGCTGTTCAACATATTCACATATTTCTGTTCTCCCATTTCTTTTTCTCTGCCACCAAACCATAGGACGCTATTGCATTTCTTTACCCCCTTTGAAGTTAGACATGTCTCCATCATTTGCTATGGTTAATGAAATAAGTGACAGTTGTATGCAGACATTTCAAAAATTAATTGTGCTCTGCCACTTTTCTTCCCCTCTGTCTAGTCTTAAAAGCATACATTGAAGTGGACCCTTTCTCATTCCACAATGCTGAGAGACTACAATGAAGAGACGCTTTTGCCCCTGCAGACCCACACTAGATATGGAGCATAAATAAAAATAAACTGTTAACGTGTTTAGCATATGGGAATTTTTTTGTTTAAAACCACAACACCACCTAATTTATCCTGACTTATATGATGCAAGTTGAACTTGAGAATGCTACTTGGTTGCACTATTACAACATACAATTTCTAGACAGTTCAGAAATTATCATTTTAACTGAATTGCATTTAAATGTCACTGACAAGTACTCCTACTTATACGGAGAATTCTTTCTAGTGACTCAGAAACGTATGTATTTGTCAAATGTTCAAGTTTTGTTTTTATTTGTTTTTAATTTAAAGTGTATTGAGGTGACAATTGTTAGTAAAGTTACATAGGTTTCAGGTGTACAATTCTGTATTACATCATCTATAAATCCCATTGTGCGTTCACCACCCAGAGTCAGTTCTCCTTCCATCACCATATATTTGACCTTTTTTACCCTCTTTTAGGACCTCCCTCCCTCCCCCCTTACCTTCTAGTAGCCACTAAACTATTGTCTAGGTCTGTGAGTTTTAAATGTTCGAGTTTTTTAAATGCACTTTTTTTAATCACTTCTTTGAATATTTGAGCTGTCTTTGCTAAGAATTAGTTGAAGTTTATTTTTAAATTTCAAAATAGTTTTAAATTATAATTTTAGTTAGGAAAAAACAGTTATTAAAAATTAAGGAAAAAAAATAACTGTTTAATACTTAGTCCATATAATTAGTTTGAGTGACTATGTATGTGCATTATGTTGTATATGGATTATAGGAATTATGCTTGAATTGATTGACTTGGCAATATTATAGACATAGATAGAGTGCACATTACTGAAAAATTCAGATGAAAACTTTATGTCCTTGTATAGATTCCATTTGCAGTGGAAAAAGACATAAATAAATAAATAAATAAATCTAGAGCAAAATCCAACAAAGAAGAGGGAATTAGAGGCTAGAGCTACTGTAACTTTGATTCATATAATCAGAAATGCAAACCAAAAAGTCATATTTGAGTATGGCCTGAAGAAGGTGATTGAGAAAGCCATTGCAATAAATTTTAGTTTTATTGTGAGTGATATAAACTGGCATAAGATGAAAGAGAGAGATGACATATGCTATATCGGTATCATATTGGCTGTTCAACAGGTAATATTTAAACATACTTGTAGAAAATGTATTTATGGCTATATAATATAAAAATATTCCTTTGGACAGCTAAGCCCAACATTTAACCTGCCTTTTTTAAACACTTGAGTGACACATCACATATATTAATCTATACCAAGACTTGCTGGTAACTAAATATTTAGAAGAGCTATCCTATTTTTAATTATTAATTATTATTGGCTTATTAGTTTCTATCTCTTTAATAAAATAAGTCATCATAAAACGTTGCATTGATCCACACTATCCCCTGCAATGTTCTCTGCAAATTCAGAGCATAATGCCATGCTCTCAATTTTATTAAGGGTATAGATATAAAGAAAGGTCCATCTAAATAAAATTTGTGAAGCTTATGCAAAATTATAATTAAATGTAATTAAAGTAGGCTAAGGAGGAGATAAACACAGCAAAGCCATGATGTAGGTATATATGTTAGATTGTGGACGAGAAAAAAAAAGAAAGAAAAAAAACAGTTATGAATGCTATGAGACACCAGGGATGGGGATTGAAATTTTAGAGGGCCTAGTAAAGAGACCTTACTTAGAGAGTGACTTTTGAACGAAAACCGGAGAGAAATGAGAGAACTGGCCATGTAGATATAAATGTAGAGAGAGTTCCAGGTAGAGAAAATAGTAAGTGTCCTTAGAGAAGAACCTATCTGGAGCTTTTGAGAAACATTAAGGAGGCCAGTGAGTTGAAAGACCTGATCATGATTGTAAAGTTAATGCGGACAAGTCATGGAAACTTAGAAGGTTTGGGTTTATACTATAATATAAATAAACACAGTGGTTTTGGGCAGAAGATTGGTATAATCTGCCTTATGCCTACACAGGATAACTATGGCTGCTCTCTGAAGAAGAGACAGATGAAGACGGCTTGGCTCTCATAGCAGTGTGTCTAAGATTTTGTTTAATTAAAATATGATTGACATGTAACATTGTGTAAGTTTAAGGTATACAACGTGTGGATTTGATACATTTATATATTGCGGTATGATTACCACCTTAGCATTAACTAACACCTCCATCAGATCCCATTTATCATTTCTTTTTTGTGGTGAAAACCTTTAAGATCTAGTTTCTTAGTAAATTTGAAGTATGTAATTCAGTATTGATTAGCTATAATCACAGTGCTACATTAGATCCCCATAATTTATTTATCTCCTAACTGAAAGTTCGTACCCTTTGACCAACATCTAAAATTAAACAAATAATGACTAGCTTTGACAGCTGAATCACGAATAGGATTTTGATTGATGCCATTTCAAAATTTTCTTCTCTGTTCTGAAAAACAGCAGACAGATTGCTTGAAACCAAAGCCAATGTTTCAGAAGTCACATGCTGGTGATCTAAAGAACAGATTTAGCCTGTAGATTTATTTTGTTTGGCACAGAATTGTTTTCAACCAACATTTAAAAATTGGAAGAATTCATATAAAATATGGTTTTCCAGATTATCTTAAAATGTCAGACACTCTGACAACACTAGTCCAGCATCAGACACTAAGCAACAACAGAAGCTGGTTAAATCAGCTTAATTTACACAAGGCCATGGCTTTCCAATTTTCCACAGTCCCTACCAGACCTTAATATAACACTAATAATCAAGATTGAAAGTAAGTTGCATTACATCACCACATTTGCTCTGTTGTTTTTCTTCTGATATAGAAACATTCTATGCACATATTTCTCTCAAAAGTGGCAAAATAAAATATAGTGAAGAAAATGACCTGCCTCAATATTTATATTCTCAATTTATAAGTATTAGTACTTATGACCTCTATAGATACTTTTACAAAACCTAATTGCCTTGTATAGGACAATAATTAAGATAACACATTCAATTGAGTTGTACTTTTGTATTAGGAAACAAAAAAAAGTTCTATTGACAACAAATGCCATACTCTAACATGGCTTTCTTTAAATTCTGAAACTGGTAATGAGGAAAGTTGTTATGGGACTGGGTGTCTTTTCACTTCCCTCTTATACTTCATAGCTGTGCCTTAAGTCAAAACTCCCTTAGTATTCCTACTCATTGCTTAATTATATACACATCGTAATTAAATTCTAATTGTGTTTTTTTTTTTTGAGTTAGTTTTGCATATAGAAAGAAAAATGTCCAGAAAGATTAGTTTATTTCTTTCTTTTTTTTTAATTTATTGGGGTGACAATTGTTAGTAAAATTACATAGATTTCAGGTGTACTATTCTGTATTACATCACCTATAAATCCCATTGTGTGTTCACCACCCAGAGTTAGTTCTCCTTCCATCACCATATATTTAATCCCCTTTACCCTCATCTCCCACCCCCCACCCCCTTACCCTCTGGTAACCACTAAACTATTGTCTGTGTCTATGAGTTTTTGTTTCTCATTTGTTTGTCTTGTTCTTTTGTTGTTTTTGGTTTATATACCACATATCAGTGAAATCATATGGTTCTCTGCTTTTTCTGTCTGACTTATTTCGCTTAGCATTATACTCTCAAGATCCATCCATGTTGTCACAAATGTTCTATATTATCTTTTCTGACTGCCAAATAGTATTCTATTGAGTATATATACCACAACTTCTTTAGCCATTCATCTATCAAAGGACATTTTGGTTGTTTCCGTGTCTTGGCCACTGTAAACAAAGCTGCAATGAACATTGGAGCACACGTGTCTTTATGTATATGATGTTTTCAAATGTTTGTGTAGATACCCAGGTGAGGGATTGTGTAGATACCCAGGAGAGGAATTCTATTCATAATTTTTTGAGGAACCTCCACACTGCCTTCCATAACGGCTGAACCAGTCTGCATTCCCACCAACAGTGTATGAGGGTTCCTTTTTTTCCACAGTTTCTCCAATACTTGTTACTATTTGTCTTGTTGATGGCAGCCATTCTGACTGGGGTGAGGTGATATCTCATTGTGGTTTTTATTTGCATTTCTCTGATGATTAGTAATGTTGAGCATTTTTTCATATGTCTATTTGCCATTTGTATGTCCTCTTTGGAGAAATGTCTCTTCAGGTCATCTGCCCATTTTTGAATTGGGTTGTTTGTTTTTTTGTTGTTGAGTTTCATGAGTTCCTGGTATATTTTGGATATTAGCCCCTTATCGGAGGCACTGTTTGCAAAAATCTTCTCCCATTCAGTTGGTTGCCTCTTTATTTTGTCGATGGTTTCTTTTGCTGTGCAGAAGCTTTTAAGATAAGTTTATTTCTGAGACAACATATTTGTTTGATTTGTTTTTTGTAAGTATTAAACTATAACTATTATAACATTAAGTTATCTATAGAGAATAAATACATAAATCTGTATTTCTATCTACTTAATAAATTTGAATCCTATCTTTTGATGAATTGAAAAAAATAGCTACTACTAGTCTCTTAGACAATAGTGTGTATTTTTATAGATTAGGTTGGTGTTCATGAGGGAGAATAGGGAATAGTGGTTATTGCATATTTAGGAGACAGATAATTGACATTCAAATGACTGAAGGATGGAAGAGAAGTTTCATTAAACATATTATAGCTAAGTGATTTAGAGAAAGAGCCCTGGCTCTTAAGTAAGATTAAGCCCTAGACATAACCCTAAATATATGGATGATTTGGAACAAGAGCTTACACTCTCTGTGCTCAATTTTCTTCATTTATAAAATGAAAATAATATTAATGCCAATCTCAGTCTTGTTGTGAGGATTAAATAAAACAATAATTCATTGTGTTCTTGTTTCAGTGTCCTTTTCTATACAGTTTCGTAGTAGAACATCTAAATTTTATTTAAGGCTCTTTCATTATACTCATTCTTCTAAAATACTTTGATCATTTAAAATCCATTCAATAGTCCTGGGAATAGTACTGACAAAATAGCAAGCGGTAAGTATGGTAGAATATTTATTTTTACTGTAAAAGTCTAGATATTTATTTGAAATTTTACATAAAAGCAAATCAATTATATCATTACTGACGGATTTATTTTTTTCCCCAAACTAGTAAGTTGTGGATACAGTATCTGAAAATCCAAACTTACCATTACAGGTCATAGAAAAAAAGCCCCAACTCTTTGGTAGCTTTGTCAGACAGTCCTGGATTGAGTGGTTTTTTTAATGTGAAGTCACTGCAGTCTTCTATCATATACTAATTTCAGGATGTTTAGATAACAAGTGACCTATATAACACCAAAGAAACTTTTAAGATTTAGGTTATAAAACAGAATTTGCAACATGAATCCTCTACAAACAGCCAGGGACATGATAGCCTCGATTTCACCTTGGTTCTGTGACATTGGGAAAATTGCTTACTTTCTCCACACCTAAGTTTTTTTCACTAGTAGAATTGTGACATTAGTATGGCTTATTTGATATATTCTCATATAAAATGAGGTAAATTGTTGAATTGGTTTACATAGTTACATAGTTACATAGTCACTGGCACAGAATCTGGGCTTAGTAAATTACAATAATTATTATTACCATGTAAGCACAGAAAACACAAAGGATATGTCATGAGATGGTATTATGTGTTGAAATATATGGCCCTCCTGCCCCTAATATCTATATGCTGAAATCCTAACCCCTAAAACCTCAGAATGTGGCCTTATTTGGAAAAAAGTGTTAGCAAATATAATTGGTTAAGATGAGGTCATAGTGGAGTAGGATGGACCCCTGGTCCAGTATGGTGGTTGTCCTTACTGGAGATGGACTCACAAACAGATTAGAATGTGACGAAAAAGAGATAATACAACAGAAGCCAAGGAACGCCAAAGATTACCAGCAAACCACTAGAAGCTAGGAGAGAGGCATGGAACACAGCCCTGAGAGGGAACGCTGTCCATGCCTTGATCTCAGGTTTTAAGGCACTATAACTCTGAGACAATAGATTTCTGTTGTTTCATCTACCCATTTTGTGGCACTTGGTTATGGCGTCCTTAGCAAATTAACACAGATGGTAAATAGTAGTTATCTCTAAATACAGAAACGATGAGATATTAATTTTCTAATTTATGTCAATTTGTCAAACTTTCTGATTTTGATATACAGTGTATTGTACTTTTTAATAACCAATATAGCATACAAGTTATACATACGTAACTTCATTTCATAATTTAGAAAAATCATTGTTATGGTAGGATCTAGCACAGCAAAATATAAGAGGCTTCTTATATATTGGCCTTCAGATGGGCTCATTTTGATACCTTCCGTATCATAAAGTATGTGATTAAGAAAGGGAAGAACCCAGGTGTTCAGCATAACACTAGTGGACTTAGCATGGAATTTGTCCTACTACTGACTGTTAAAAAATATATGGGCCAATGCTAGTGTATGAATAGGAAAACCAGAAAACAGTAAAATGGGGGTATTATAGCAAACTTACATCATATTCTCATTCACAAAGTATTTTTTTAATCACTTGATCTAGTACTATAACGCTAGTCAATGTAGCATACACAGATATTGCAACAAACAAATCATACCTATAACTCAGTTCCCACAATGGGATGTGCTATTTATATAATCACTGGTGTATAAATAGAAGAAAAACAAAATGAATATTTTCTTAATGGACATCATATCATGTAATTGACCGTGTTGAAAAGACTTGGGCATTTTAATGTGGCAATTTGACAACACACTATATATTTTCCTTTAAGTGAATCGGTCACACAATGATGTGAACAACTAACGTTTTTCTTTTTGTAAACTTGAAGGGCATATTCAGCAAACGGTTACAATCATTCCTCTTTAGGTAACTTATTCATTTTAATTTATCCCAAGCTTAACAACTCATCACTGTTCTTATCTTGTGTTTGCACTGTTCTATCATAAAATATTATACCATTCCCTTCGTCGGAGTTGTTGTGAAACATTCTTAAAGCTCTTTGGCTTTTGTCTCTGGTGGTTTTTACAAGCTCTGTTTCATTTATTTTTCTCTTTTGGAGAACCTCCAGTGAATAGCTGACTGTACATCCTTCTATATTGGTGTTGGCTATTCTGAAGGAAATCAGTATTTTAAAGGTTACACTATTTGGCCCTCATTTTAGCATTGCTTTAAAGTAAAGAAAGGAACCAAGAAATAGGGTTTAGGATTAAGGTCTCCTCACCAAACATCTTGCAAGAAGAAGTTTTGTTCAATCTCACCATCCATGTACTTCATTGATATATTCAATGCACAGGACTAAAATTTCTACTTCCATAGCCGGTTTATATATTCCTCCCACCAGCCTTGCCTCAGCAGTTGAACTGGAAAAATTCATGTTGTGAACAATGCAACTGATTATGAAATTAAATGGAAATAATGAATAAAAGCAAAATGATTAATTCAGGATTATGAACAATCACCATGGGAACCAGAAGAGAAAATAAGGCTAAGAAGAGAAAGAAAAAGATAAATTTTGCAGGCTTGAAAACTCATTTTGAATGAATGTATTGATTAAAATTGTGGTATCCTTCCTTATACATTTTCATTTGCTGAATTTTTAAAAATTCCCTCACTGTAAATTTAAGTGCATACTACTGTTAGTGGTGCAATGGTGTGTTACTATTACCTGGAGCTATAACATTTTCCTGACCGTCTCAAAAAAGGCCATCTTGCCCAGGAGAGCTTGAAAGCACTAGAATTTCATCTTTTGTCTGTGGTGACATGCTTCACAGAAGCTAGAACATCAATTATAATTAGACATTGTATTTTAAAGCATTTTGCCACCCAAATACACCATTTGCTTTCATAATGGCAGTGCTATGCCAGCAGGGCAACTCAAGCATCTATTTTATTTTACCTTGCAGATAAGTTTCAGCTCACAATTCACTAAAGAGAACCAATTGCATCTAAGTGAAATGAAAAAAGCAAAGCACCAATCAACAGCTCTTTTCATCTGCTTGTGTCTGATTACTTATTAATTCAGTGGTCAAGGCTGATTGGTCTATTACTTAGGAAGTCCTCTAGTTGGTTTTGTCCCCATTCTAGCCAATGCTTAGGGTTCAGATTACTTATTATTAAATTTAACACTGAACAAACTGCTTATTTTATTTTTATCTCCTCATGACCCACAAACCTTCAAGATTAGGAGCACAATGCCTCATTACACATCATATCACTGGAACATCCCCTTTCCCCAAAGGGAGATACTTGCTGTTGTTAAAATGCATCCTCAGGACTCCATAGTATTAAATATTTCACAGAAAACTGTAAGGTTCTATTATGAACATGATATACTCCTAAGAAAAAGTGGAGAGTGGAGACAATTATAAGTTACTGATTCTTAAGATGTTATTCTCATTTCATAAATATATCCAGAAGAAAATAAAAATTCTCTGCATTTTGAAAAAAGTGCATAATGCATTAAAAATATTAAATTACCATAAGAAATTACTGGTATATATTAATCAGCCAGAGTGAGAGTTTAATGTTAGATTTAAATAGACTCATTTAGTTAGAATATTAATATCATTACAACAAGCATAATAAATTATCTATTATCTTTAATGACAGGGAAATATGGTATTATAGTTAATCAAATATTTGGATTATGCTATTGTGAATATCATGGTTGGTTTTTTTTTAAATCCAAATACAGTATATTAAAAGTGTTGTTAAAAATCATGCTGAAAGGAATTTAATGGATAATGACTCAGATAGCATCAAGGTGTTCACATTATAATCATCCTGAATGAATGTGGAAATTCTAGTTAATAGAGTTCTGATGACTATACTACTAGATGAAAGAAAAGTAGAGGAAATAGATACATGTTCCAATGCTAATAAGCATTAAAATTTCAGAACCATGGTTATATCATCCACTTTCTTATGAAGTCCAGGGAAAGTCCTTATTCACTTTTTCATCAAATATTTATTGAACATCAATAATAGGCCAGTCAGTTGGATAAGGGCTATAAATACAATAGGGGACAAGACACAGTCACAGTCCGCAAGAAGCAAAAAGTCTAATGGGCAATTTAAGCAGGTAAAAATATTACCCATCATACAAAGGACACCTCTCACAGCCCTGCAGTGTCATAGAAAGATTCATGCAGCTAGTAAGAGAGAAGTGGAAGAGCATTTCAGGCAGCCTGGACAGTAAGGGCCATGGACCAGAGCAACAAAAGCATATTCAGAGAGAAAAAGAATAAGTTTTTGAGTTAAGCAGGTTTCATATCAGAAAACATTGATGTCATAAATTATAAAACTGTTTAGTTATGTTCATCTTAAAATATTGCATAATTAGAAAACAATAGCTGAATGATATTGGATCAATATCATATATGGGCATTGAAGAAATAATTATTTGCTTCAGGCCTTGTAATATGTCATAAAAAATAAATTATATAATTTTTAAAACCAAAAAGGGTTGCATTTTAGACATTTTGTTAGTTATAGCTCTGATGGTGGTGCTGGATAAGGAGGAGATGGCTCCAGCCCCTGAGCTCAGATTAGTTTCTTGAATAGTTTTCTAAAATTACTACACAGCAATATGTAATTTACCAAGGGCACTCCAGCAAAATTCAAAGTATTTATTACTAAGCTAGACCGAGCACATGTAAGAAGCTATGGGGAAATTCTCTTGTTAGTAAGATTGAAGGACAGAGGTTAGAATGTGGGCTATAGGGTTTATAGGTATCACTAGGTCTACTTTATTCCATCATTTATTCATGAGCATTTTTTTTTTTTTTTTACAATTATTCCGTAGTTACTATGTGCCAGCTAATTCTGTAGTCACTGGGTACAGTGTGAAGTGATGAATAACACAGGTCATATTACTGTTTTTATGTAATTTACACTCTATTGGATTATAAGCTTTTTATTATGATCCTCGATTTAGAGTTATCTGAAGTGACCAAATATGTTCGATTTGAGTCAACTCACCAATTGTAGGGGTTTTATGTAAGGTTATGAGGCGATTTTATGGCAAACAAAATGAAGCTATGCCCTGTGAAACACAATCTGAATGCATGTTTTATTTGGTTTTGATCACGTATGTTGAACCTTCAGCATACATTTCCATTTTCAAATTAGTTGTAAATATCGAAATATGAGGTTTCATTAAAAAAATGAAGATTCTGAAATTTGCCTTAAACACTGGAAACTGACCATTGGGCCCATGTGATCTCATGGAACTTTGGGCTGTTACTGGATAGTATCTGTACGTTTAGAGTTGGGGCAGGCAAAGGATTGCCTCCTCCGAAATAGAGCTTCACAAGTGCAAAATTCATTTGATATGCCTTAATTTATGTTTTTTTTTAAGACTTTAATTTTTAGAGCAGTTTTATGTTCACAGCAAAATTACAAAGAAGATACAGATATTTCCCAAATACTCCCTGCCACTACACATGTATAACCACCCACATTATCAACATTACAAACCCTCCTGACCCCAGAGTGATAGGTTTGTTATAATTGATAAGCCTATACTGACACATCATAACACCCAAAGTTTGTAGTTTATATTATGGTTCACTCTTGGTGTCATACATTCTATGGGTTTGGACAAATGTATTATGATATATTATCTATCATTATAATGTCATACAGAGTATTTTCACTTCCCTAAAAGTTCTCTGTGTTCTGCCTATTTATCTCTCCCCAAGCCAATCACTGGCAACCACTGATCTTTTTATTATCTCCATAGTTTTCCCTTTTCTAGAATGTCATATAGTTGGAATCATACGCTACGTAGGCTTTTCAGATTGACTTCTTTCACTTGGTAATATGTATTTAAGATTCCTCCAAGTCATTTCATGACTTGATAGCTCATTTATTTTTAGCACTGAATAAGATTCCATTGTTAGAATGTACCACAGTTTATTTGTCCAATCACCTACCTGAAGGACGTCTTGGTTTCTTCCAAGTTTTAGAATGTATGAATGAATAACATTCATGCATACTTTTTTTGTGGACAAAAGTTTTCAGATCCTTTGGGCAAGTACCAAGAAGCATGACTGGAAGATCATATGGTAAGAGTATCTTTAGATTTGTAAGAGACTGCCAGATTGCCTTCCAAAGTGCCTGTACCATTTTGCACTTCCACCAGCAGTAAATGAGAGCTCCTCTTGCTCCACATAACTCACCAAATTTGGTGATGTTAGTGTTTCAGATTTTGGCCATTATAATAGATGTGTACTGGTATCTCATTGTTATTTTAATTTCCATTCCCCTGATGACATATGATGTGGAGCATCTTTTCATCTGATTATTTTTCATTTGCATATTTACTTTGGTGAGGTATTTGTTAAGGTCTTTGGCCCATATTTTATTTGGGCTATTTGATTTCTCATTGTTGAGTTTTAACAATCCTTTGTATATTTTGCTAACAGTCCTTTGTCAGATACATTTTTTTTTTCCCCAATATTTTCTACCAGGTTACGGCTTGTCTTCTCATTCTCTTCATATTGTCTTTGGCAGAGTCGACTTTTTAATTTTAATGAGGCCCATCTTATCAATTATTTCTTTCATGGATCATACTTTTGGTGTTCTATCTAAAAAGCTGTTACCATACACAAGATAATCTAGATTTCCTTCTTTGTTATCTGCTAGGAATTTTATACTTTTGCATTTTACATTTAGCTCTATGATCAATTTTGAGTTAATTTTTGTAAAGAGTATAAGATCTGTATCTAGATTCATACATTTTCAGGTAGCTGTCTGTTTGTTCCATCATCATTTGTTGAAAAGACTGTCTTTGTTCCATTGTGTATGTAGCCTTTGCTTCTTTGTCAATGATCAATCGACCATATTTGTGTGGGAGTGTGTCTGAGCTCTCTATTCCATTATATTGACCTATTTGTCTATATATATATATGTGTGTGTGTGTATGTATGTGTATATATATATATATATATATATATATATATGTATATATATATATATATATATATATGTGTATATATATGTATATATATTTTGCCATTGCAAGACTATCATAATTACTATAGATTTATTATAAGTTTTGAAATCAAATAGTTCTTCAATAGTGAGTTGGCTATATTCTAGGTGTTTTGATGCTGCATATAAATTTTAGAATTAATTTGTAGATATTCACAGACCAACTGGATTAGATTTTGATTGGGAATCCATTGAATCTATAGATAAAGTTGAGGGGAATTTACATCTTGACAATGCTGAATTTTCCTATTCACGAACATAAATTATCTGTCCATCGATTTAGTTTTTCTTTGATTTCATTCATTGGAGTTTGTAATTTTCCTTATACAGATCTTGTACATAATTTTTGAAAGATTTATACAAAAGTATTTTATTTTGGGGGTGCTAATTTAAATAGTATTGTGTTTTTACTTTCAGATTCCACTTGCCCATTTATTGCTGGTATATAGGAAAGTGAATTAATTTTGTATGTTAGCCTGTATCCTGCAAACTTGCTTTGTTTTTATTTTTTTTATCACCAGATAGTCTATTTTTAAATCAAGTTTAGGAAGTTCTCCTCTATTCCAAGCCTACTAAGATTTTTTATCATGAATGGGTATTGGGTTTTGTCAAATGCTTTTCTGCACTATTTATATAATCATTTGATTCATCTCTTTTAGTTTGTTGATATGATAGATTACATTCGTTTATTTTTGAATTTTGAACCAGCCCTTGCATTCTTGGGATAAATCCACTTGGCTGTGCTTTATAATTATTTTTATGTATTTTTGGATTTGATTTGCAAATATTTTGTTTAGTATTTTTGCATCTATGTTCATGAGAGATATTGGACTATAATTTTCTTTTACTGTAATGTCTTTGTCAGGTTTTGTTTTGTTATTAGTGTAAAGCTGTCCTCATAACATGAATTAGGAAATATTCCCTCTGCTTCTATCCTCTGAATAAAATTTTAGAGAATTAGAATTTTGTCCTTAAATGGCTTGTAGATTTCACCAGTGAACACATCTGAGTCTGACGTTTCTGTTTTGGAAGTTTGTTAACGTGGATTCAATTCCCTTAATAGAGATAGTCCTATTTTTATTGTCTTTTTTTCTTGTGTTAGTTGGTGTCTTATGTAGCTTGTGTCTTTCAAGGAATTAGTCTCTTTAATCTAGGTTATCAAATTTGCGGGTATAGAGTTCATATTATTCCATTATTAGTTATTTAATGCTCATAGTATTCCATTATGAATTCTTTCATGCTTGCAGTGATGTCCTGTCTTTCATTACTGATCTCAGTAACTCTTATCCTCTCTCTTTTTTTCTTAGATGGCCTGGCTAGAGCCTAATCAATTTTATCAATCTTTTCAAAGAATCAGCTTTTGGTTTTGTTGATTTTTCTCTATTGATTTCCTGTATTCAAATTCATTGATTTCTGTTCTAATTATTATTTCTTTTTTTCTGCTTACTTATGATCCAATTTGCTCCTCTTTTTCTACTTTTCTAAGGTGGACACTTAGATTACTGGTTTTAGATCTTTCTTATTTTCTGATATATGTATTCATTGCTCTAAATTTTCCTTTAAGCATGCTTTCACTGCATTAGTTTATATTTTAAAGTCATGCATATTTTATCTTCCAATCCATAGCATACCTTTTTTATGAAAATGTAATCCAGTAAAATTAGCACAACATTCTTATTCTGTGGCTTTAGATGTTGCTAGCATTCCTTGTGTGCCTAACCCTAAGCATATAAACACAAAAAATAAATAAATAAACAAAAGAAGAAAGCAAACAAACGAAAAACTAATAAAAAGAATATAAACATATCAGGTAAGAAACAAAATGTTAAATTAATAGTTTCTATGCAAACAATTATGCTTGGAAATATGGCCTGGGAGACAGTATCATTTCTTTATATTACCAGAAATTTTCTTGCCTCTTAACAATTACCTTTTGTGCTAATATTGTTTCTAGACTATCACCAGTGTCCAAGAAAATGATAAGGCCAATTGTTCAGCAAGTTACCAAAACTGGTGATGCACAATATTAAGTCCAGACTCAAAAGATTATGCATGATTAAGCTCAGACTCTTCACACTTTGATGTTATCAATCCAATATTTTGTCTGATATTGAAAAAAATGCTATCAATCTAATATTCATTTCTTTATATGCAGTCAGTCTTTTCTATTTGGCTGCTTTTAGACCTTGTCTTTGTCTTTGATATTCTTTAAACAGGAATTTCTCTATCCTGCTTGGAATATGGTGTCCTTTATGAAATGAAGGGTTAACATTTTTCCTCAATATTGGAAAATTCTCACCATATTTTAAATATAGCCGTCTTATTGTTATCTTTATTTGTTTTCTGAAACTCAAATTAGATGTATTGTATACATTCTTACATTACTGTGCATCTTAACTCAATTTCATATTTTTCTCTTCTTTGGGATGTATAATAACTCAAGACTAATCTACTAAGTATGTCTATATTTTTTATAATTTGCTTTTTAAACTATCCTAAGATTGTATTTTGTTTTGTTTTGTTTTTGTGTTGATGGTGACATATTTAATCACTAGGAGTTTAAATTGGATTATTTCTAAATCTAAGTATGTTGTAATATTCTGAATCTTTGTTGTCTCTCTTGCTCATTAAAAAATTTCATATGAGTTCTTTTTTAAAACTTTCTACATAGTTACATTATAATCTCTATTTGATACTTCCAATTTTGAATTACTTGGATATACAAGTATAGTGTACACTGTTTTGGTTAATTCATGCGTCTGATGGATAGTTTTCTCATGGCAGTTGTATCAATGTTTTTATTGTACACTCACATTGACGGTTACTTAATCTATATAAAGTATAGGTTTCTATGATGAGGGATGCCTTCTTAGAGGTATCCAAGAACCAGAATTATATTCTCTGTGATGTCATTCATTTCTACACTTCTATGTTCCTAGAATTGTTAAGAAATGCAAACTGTTATGGCTTCTATATTCAATACCAATCTAGTTTTGGTTTCAGTCTTGTTTATTCTGCTTTGTTATTTTTACTTAACTTCTTTATGTCTTGTGAGTTCAAAAATGTTTTAAAAAATTGTGTTTGCTATGATTTATCCATCATTTATATGTTTGTATTGATTTTTTTCAGAATATTCAGTCATAGTGATGATTTTTTTTCTTAAAAATTTTTCTTGCAAATTCTTACCTATAGAACTGTATAAAACAGAAATACTAAATGGTAAATTTATGCCAAAGTAATACTCCCTTAATAGTTAATAAAATGTTATATTTGATTAAGTATTAGGAATCAATAATTAATCATTAAATATTAAAAATCAATAAGATTTACCATTGACATTCATAGTCAACTCATAGTCATAATGTTGTATTGATATTTTTACAGAGTGGCAAGTGTTTTCATATATATACATACATACATATGCTACAAAAATAAACTTTCTAAATATGTAGAAATTAGAAATTGATACATTAGACAAGGAAATCTCCAATAAGATTTGAATACATATCAAAGTATTCCTTAAATTAGTACAATGGACCAGCAACAGTGTGTATAGAAAGACAGACAATAAGATAATGCTATGTGGATGCAATACAGTAGCAGTGTCACAGTATTAGTTATTTTCTTATCGCTAAGACAAGCTAGAAGGATCTCAGCCTGGCTTCCTAATTAACTTGAAACACAAGTATGAAAAAATACTTAATGTGGACACAACTTTGTAATTTAAAGTTTAAAGTCACATTTAAAGTCTACCTTATTAGAAGAACAGAAAAACAAGCAAGCTTTTTCAAGCATAATCTGTGTCCATGAAGTAAGGAATAGTCAAAGGATGTATTTGCATTCTTAAATGGGTTTATCTAATGGAAATTCTTTTGAGACTTTTTTTCCTTTTTCTAAATAGACGTATTTAATATTACCCACATAAACGCTCCCTCTAATATAGCTAGATTCTTCTTTATATTTTTATGAAATATATTTACAATATTTTGAAAACAAGTTTTTATTAAAATGTTGTTAAATATAATGCAAATGTTATGAGCTAAAATACATATAAGGCATTCTCCCAATTCACTTCATTTATTGATGGAATATTAAGAGTTCTAAGCATAACTCAATGCTAATATTACTACAGAGGGTACCAAAAAATGTACACAGATTTTAAGAAAGAAAAAAACTGCATTAAAATTATGCTGATGGTCACCCCTTTGAGCACCTCTTGTAATTGCAGAAGTCAAACGTAACTTGTATCCATCTCTTGTTATTGATATAGATTATTACAATTTTAATACAGTTGTTCCTCTCTTAAAATATGTTTACATTTTTTTGCACCCTCTGTATGTTATACATATAAGATTAATTCACAAAGGATCAACTATAAGTAGTCTTGAATAGAGAAGTGTTTACGTAATTGTATATTCTTATCCTAAGCTTGAATATTGCTAAAACGTATCGTGAGTTATTCACACAAATTTTTCTCACCAAGTTCATGGTTCATGGAGTTCATTAACAGAGGATAGGCAGATTAACATTTAAGTATCATAGTGAGTTCTCTCAGAAGCTATAATTGTGCCCCAAACTACAGTCCAGCACATCAAAATATAAACCAGAAGGCTTCTTTTTTTTTTCCAACAGGGTTATTGAGCAAGACATTTCTGTGCCCTATAGGGTATTAGTGACCCTATCCCCCAGGCAACCTAGGCCAATAGCATTCACCAACAATCATGAGATAAATGAATAGTCCCCACACCTTCAAAAGCCTCCAGAGAAGCAGTACAACTCCACTATAAATAATGGGAATACTTATCCAAGTTTTGTATTGATATGATTTATAGGTCCTTTATAGGTTCTTTCATCTCTAATTATCTGTCATATCCTAAAAATCCTATATTTTTCCCAAGCATATTATCTTCTTCTGATAAAGATATCCTCAGACAATCATAATGTCTTATATTATACATGTTACACAGTTCTTTGAAGACTGACTTGTAGAGAATCAATTCATGTTGAACATGAAATATTTCTAAGATCAACATGTAAAATTTTATCATTCTTATTACAAGATGATATTGCCAATTTATTGTTTTTACCACTGACAGTCTTCCTTAGTTTTTAAAATTACTCAGTTCTTCAAAATGTGCACATATATGGAGCACATATTCTTCTACAATTTACATAAATGTATTTTTACAAGTTCCTTTGTAATTTTCTTTTTAAAAACATTTTGTTAACTTAGTTCCTCATGCATGTGTACATGCATATGTAAAAGATGATTCATGCATGTCCTTAAAACGCTTGCAGGTAATTAAATAAACTACTCTGCTAATATTATGAATTAAATAATACATGGTTTGTTAACACCTTATGTTCTACTCTGTTTGGAGATGGTTGATACCAATAAGAAAAAAGTCATGTGAAATGTACAAATATTTTCATAATTTGAAGTATTCAGTTTTACACATTGTCAACATTTTCCCTAGAAAAAAATGAGGCTAGTATATGATCATATTTATATTACTAAGAATTTATTATTTTCAAAGCAAGATAAACAAAAGAATGGCTAAAAATTTGTAGGGTGGCTAATTCTTGCAGATAATACATGTATGTGGAAACTCAGACCTAGACAAAGTCACATATAGAACAAACTTTTTGGGCTGTACTATTGTAGCTATATATACATATATATGTATATATATATATATATATACATAATAAAAATATCATTACAAATCAATAAATTTGGAATCTGTGGAAATTCAGACAACATAAATTAAAGGGTATTATATATGAAACATTGTCACAGTGGGTATTTTTGAACCAAGAAAGCTAAAGATTTCGTAAATGTTGAGTGTTAAGAGCCATAGATTCTGCTAAATGCTTAATATGGATTGTCACAAACACTTCTCAGAGTCTACGTCGTTATATTCATAAAGTCTCCATTTTCCATGTAAAGGAAATGAGGAAAACTAGTCTGACACCTATTCTCCCAGTGATTAAGATTTTACCTGAGCTACTTAACTATCCTCATTAAAAATCATTCTCATGTATTCTTTCTGATAGTAGTCATTTACCTAGAATGTCTTGGTAAGATAATTTTAGACGTATGAAAATAAGACATCAATAGGCAAAAAAAAAAAAAAAAAAAAAAAAAAAAAAAAAAAAAAAAAAATCATCTCTCTATTCTGCAGAACAATGAATTAAAATAACTAAAAAGTATTAGCGGAATTTTAATATAGAAGTTAAAAAGAAAAGACAATACATGAGCTTCTTTCCCAGTGTATCTGGAGAGAGTTTCAACTAATTTGGACTCTCGTGGTAGTTTGAGGATACATGTTCTCCAGGTGGAAATATGACCTGAGGCCCATTTTGTATATTTATGCACTAAATAGTTCATAAAAGTATTGCAACTATTTTTGCGTGTTTTTTTCTGAGATATTGCTATGAGATAATAACTAGTATAAAAATTGTCTAAATAGCTGGATTGCTTCTCATGTAAAATGTGGTTCCAAGGAACTCAGGTTTATGCCTTATGGAAAGGAAAACATAGTCTCCAGCAGAAAATGAATGTAAGTATAGTATATGGGATAAAAATACTTCCCTGTTATAGAAATCAGGTGGACTACATCATGAATTCATTGAGTTATAGTACACACAGCATTAATTAGGGGAGGTGGGAGTCCACAAAACAGCCTAAACTTGAATATTTCCAGTGAGAAAAACGAAACAAAATAAAACCTCTTTAGATTTTTTTATTTAATTTTACCTTTTTAAATACACAATTCTCTTTGAAGAAGCAGTACAAGAACACAAGAGAGGGTCTGATCCTGGGGCAGTTGACGGTGTCTTAAAAAGCTTAGGAAATTTATCCTTCCTGGTACCAACTGGAATTTCGTTTCCATTTAATGTTACTCACTAAATTTACAAGAAAGGGTACTGTGTTCCGAAAACTGACCTTATTTTACTTTGAATGACCAAATTAAGGACATATACAAATACTTTAATTTAGCAAAATGCTAAGGAGAATGTCTTTGAACTTTTTTGCATGTTGCCTTAGTTCTTTTGAAACAAGAACTTAAAATAGTGAAATCCAAAAATATTTATATATAAACCCAATTTTGCTCTGTCAAAATTCTATTAATATAAAATAAAGAGAGACATTTATGAAAAGGCATCTAATGGAGAGAGTCCAACAATTTTACTTTATTGGATGTTTCTCCAAATGGAAGAAACTATTGAATTTGAAGAATATGTGTTTTTCTCCAATAGTCAACATGATTTTTAACTCTTAGGTCATTAGGTTTAAGAACAATAAATATGTTTAAGCATCTGAACTCAACACTTTTCCAGTTTCCATGCAAAATTATATCTAGCTATATAATGGTTATCAGAAATTTTCCAAAGGATTAAATTACAGTAATATATTCCACTAAGTGCCAAGAATATAGTATTGCCCCATATCAAGAAAACAAAACAAAAAACGTTTTCCCACTATAATATTGAAGGAGGTTAAAGTCCAAGATGTTAGAGTGCCAAAGAAATAAAAATCCAAAATTCTTAGGTTAAAGACCAAATTATTTAGTCTGAAATCAAATATTCTTGACCTTCTTAGATAAAAGTCCTAAAAAAAATTGAAGTCTAAAATTTGTTATCTTCAAGGTCTTACCATGTTCAGTCTTAGCCAGAGATTTTTCTGTCTAGAGAGACTTTGAGTAACTTCAGCAGCTGTAATAGCCCAGGATGCCTTCCCCCTGTAATGCCCATATTTGTCTCAAGATATTTGAATTTGAATGGGTATTTCAATATACTTTGCAGAATTCTTAGGATGTTACAGATTTTTATAACACGATCCACACTCATAAAATTCAGAAAGCATGCTAACTCCTAAAGGACTTATACTGGGAATTTTTCTCCCTCAATCCCATTATTTGTGTTATTTAACATCATGACAAAAAAATCCAAGGACTCTCAGGGATTTAGAGATGAAAAAGAAAATCTACGTTTCAGTTTCATCAGAATACCAGGCAGTCTGGACCAGACGACTAATGACTATCACAATTTTCTTCCTCTACCCTGAAGTCAGATTTTAAAAACAGAAAAGTCTATTTCATATTAATGCATGAATTTGAATGCCTTAAATCCAATTAAATAATAACTGAAAATTAGATTGGGCAGACTTACCAATAATTTTAAAGCACTATTTTCGTAAGTTAAAAAAAAAAAAAAAAATGAACTCAGCATGTTCTATAGTCAAAGATTAATCTTGGCAGCAATATTTTTTATTTTAATAAATTCTGTTTGGTTTGTTTTTAAAACACTAGTGTTTTTGTTTTTTGTGATAACCTCTTATTTTTTTGTTCGTGTTTTCACGTTCATCTTTTAATACTTTAATCTTTTAAAATACACTAATATAGTCAGTAGCTGATCTTTCTAAAGGAAGTATCTCAGCATGGTGCATGAAAGCAAGAATGCCAGATTTGAATGTGCAACTTCTGTTTTCTATATGAAAAGAGGAAGCACTCTAAGCTTATCTGTTTCATTATTCTTATGTAGAAAATGGGAACATTGCTAATATTGCATTATTTTGAGATTTAAATGTTAGCACATGCAAAGAACTGTGTGACACAGTGCACACTCATCAAATGATAGCTATTATGTTAATTACACTAAATTTAGGGGTATCTACTTCTGCTGTATGTTTTTTCTGCTTATTAATGCTTATAATGCTTTGTTGGTTTTTGGTTATTTTTTTTGGGGTTTTGTTGGTTATTGTTGTTCGTGTTTAATGTTTCTATTGTTGTTTTGAGCAGCAGTCTCAGATAATGCTTTACTGGTGGAATGATCTGAAGTCTCTCTTGAAAGTGTGACCCCTCAGCAGCCTCCAGTGCACTCCAGTGAAGCCACTTCTGGCAATTACATAGCCTGCATTGTTGGGCGAAACCTTAACAAATTTATATCCTAAACCAGCAGTGTTTATATTGATGATTTTCATGAATTACTGTGTTTTGTCTTTGTATAGCATAGAATTAGATAAAGATGTGTCCTGGTCATTTCCCTTGATGGATGATGTTTTATTTTATTCTATACTTTCTCACAAAAGGTGGGGTCTTTTTCAATCTTATATATTTAAGCCATGTTCTCATTTCTCCGTATTTTGTGCAGTCCCAAGATGTGGCCTCCTTTCCCCCAGATCATTCAATGTAAGCTTCTTGGTTACACAGATTGATAAATGCCTCTCAGGCAGCTGAGTATCAATGCAAGTTTACTTTTCTAGTTTCACACTTACTCTTTATGTTTTGGCCTTTGGGTATTTTCTTAACTTTCTTAAATTCTCAGCTACATACTTAAAATAATTTTACACATATTTTTATCAAGTATTTAATCATATATCATGGGAAACTATTTTAGATAAACATATTGCAAGTAGTAGAAATTATGATGAGATTTATCCTATATTCTAGACTGTTGTACAAGAGTGATGGGGCAAGAGTACAGATAAGGTGACCAATTAGGAAGCTATTGCAGTAGTAATGATGAGAGAGAATGATGACTTGGACTGGTTTTTCAACAGCAATAATTAAATGTGGTCAAATTAGAGATACATAATGGAAGTAGAGCCTATAGGATTCACTGAAAGATTCTATGTCGATTGAGGAAATCATCAAAAATAAAAATGATTTCTAAGAGTTTGACCTGAAGAACAGGTTAGATGAAAATGTGTTTCAATTTTTCAGGAAAAAAAATGAGAGCATCACTAAAATCTCTAATAGTGAGACTAGAGATACACTAAAGATTTGCTGTGAAATTGGTCAGATTTGATGCCAAAAAATGAATTACATAGCACAGAAAGGAAGGTGATTTATATACAGTGTCCACAGTTGATGAAGGTTTCAATAATTAAGATAATGAAAGTGGCAAGAGAAGATTGCAGAGAATGCGAACACAAATTCAGTATTAAACCTGCTGAGTTTAAAATGCTTAAGACAATCATATGAATATTTTCAGATCACTTTTTTTTTTTAAAGGATTTTATCCTCAGGGTAAAGTTCTAAGCTACAGGTAAAGATTTTGAAGGCATATTTATATTAATTATCTAAGGTTCTGAGATATAATAATATGTGAACTTTCTGGAACTTATTGGATACATTTTACAAAGTCAGTAGCACTTATGAAAAAAATAAATAAAATTATACCATCATATCAGTGAGGTTTCAAATCTCTCCTCACATTCTATATTTGTTTTGCCTGTAACTTAGCTTTATTTATAACTTCTAGGCTTTGCAATAATGAATACATTAATATATACTTGAATTTTAAACCTTGACTTCAAACACTATTCTCCTGTGGCAAATAAACTGATTAAAATTAAGACCCAGAAAATTCCTTTATTAATCTGTTGTTTAGATGCTTACCTTCAGTTTCTCGTGTTATATAACTTTGCTTTCAGGCTGAAATCTGTAAACAACTGCAGTACCATAACTGAACTTTGGCCAAAACACAGGAATTTATTTTAATGATCCCCATATTTTCAAATTCTCCACTTGAAGCATAGGGCACTCTCTAGAGAGCAGAATCAATAAACCTTGAAGAATGCATATGGAACATTATTTAAAGTAGGAGCTGAAGAGAAGCTAGCAGATGCTAAGGAGCACTGAGGGTGAACTGCAGAAATCTGCTACTAGGGACAACAGGCACATAAATGAAACATGGATCCCCAGGATGGTAACTATGGTATGATGAGAGAAGTGAGAGAAGGAAAAACAGGGAAACTAGTTACCTGGCCCCTATGTACGTGCATGTTCACAAAACTGGTATATTTATTTATTCATTTAACAAAATGATTGAGCTTCCTGTCACTCTGCTTGGTTCTAAGGACACAGAGTTTAATAAGATTTTGGAAGGAATACTGGTCATTGTAATATTGTTTATATACTTACAGTGGCATTCAGTGGTGCAATAGGAAGTCATAGGAAGCACATTTGATGCAAATCAGTGTGTTAGGAAAGACATCCACCCACCAAGAGTTTAACCCTTCAAAGATATGTTGGAGTTAGTCAGAAAATGGAAAAGGAAACCTTCAAAGCAGAGGGAAAGACGTGTAAAGGCATCAGGGCAAGTAAACAATGAGTGTTCTTGAGATTTGGCTTCTCTAATGTGTTTATGATATAGAAAGATATGAGGCTGGAATGGTTTTAATAAAGGCTGAGATCTTAAAAAGTTTATGCCTCAGAGTTTGCATCTTAATTTGAAGATAATGGAGAGGCACTGAATTCTTTTAAGCAGAAGAAATAAGCATTTTTTAACAGGGTGGAGGATGTCATGGACGGAGGATGTCAAAAGTAATCACGACTTAAAGGGTTAAAATAATTGCAAAAACCGCAATTACTTTTGCACTAACATAATATATTGGACTTTATGAATGAAACTATTATTTAAGAAGCAGTGGTAATAAAGAAGGCTTAGGGAAAAGTTGCAAATAGGAAAGCAATTATTAAGCATTAAAATCCCTGAAGTTCTTTGAAAATCATTCATAGGTGCTCTATATAAAGATGGTTTTTCTAAGAAAGTAAATAAAGATTCAAAAATCGATTGAATTACAAAAAATAATTAAATATAAAAATCAGGTGCAATCCTTGGTTTGCTCATCCATTGCATAACTGTAGGGACAATTTCTAGTGGAAATGAACTCCCCAGAAGAGTTACACATCAAAAACTTCTCCTCTGTTAATTACTTGAAAGAGAAGTGCCAGGAGATGATATGTTTCAATAACTAACAGGATCAATACAGACAATCCACATCCTAACTTTGCACCTAGAGAATCCTTAACATTTCCAGACACATTTGATATTCTGTTTTTATTTCTTAGAAAACTTTTAAATGATACGGCATGTGCACTAGCTTTTAAACTATTGCATAAAAATAGTGACTCTTACAAAGTGGGCAAAATGAAAGCAGAAATGTGTTCATTCTGTTCCCTTTACTGTTATTCTTTTTGTATATTTAGTAATAACAAAAATACCTTGCTCTGCTCTTAGCTATATTGTTAGAATGACTTTGATTAAAATTAAATATTATATTAATTCATCTATTTAGTCATTATATTAATAAATATTACTTCAAGGTTTCAGTGATGTGACTTACTGAGATAGAAATTAAGGATATGAAGTTAAACAATCCAAAGAACTAAAATTATTATTTAATTATGAAGAGGCCTTATAAACAGAAACTTATAATAAAATGTAGTTAACGCAGTGATATAGTACAAATACATATAAGGATAGAGAGCCATGAAAAGCATTATGGTAACTTGGTAGGTGGGATAGTAGTCAGCAAATGCTTCCTGGATGAGGTTAGTGTGCCTATATTGAACCAAAGTAAGAATATGAATTAAATAAGTAAAAATGCAGTGAAAGGAATATCCCAGTGGAATATTGACTCAAATATGTAATGTAATCAGTTGGGAAATGTTAGCCTTTTAAAAACAGCCACCATATATGTGTTTTACTTTTACCATTCTAGGGGCAGTGTGAAGGATGTACTTGAATGTGACAAGATAAAGTCAAAAAGTTAGGGAAGTCATATAGGAGTCCAGACTAGGGAAAATGATAAATTCTACTAAAAGTAAGAAAGATACCACAAGTTCTAGGAATGAAAACTTGGTTGAATCTGATAAATGTGAAGGTGGTGCAAAGTAGCAACAGTGGCAAGTAACTACATAATATTGAACAAATAGGATTACGGAAGTAAAGGAGTGAAAGAGCCACCAGCAAAGATGATAATTAAAATAACTATATACCAGTATCTTTCCACAATTTACTCTCTAGGTCTAGACAGTCCACCTGTGAATTAGAACAGATATTTAAATGATAAATTCTCCTTATTGTACAAAAATCTAGAGAACAAAAAAGTGGAAACATTTCACACCTCATTTATTGAGACTCATGTAACCTTGATACTAAAACTTGATATGAATATTATAAGACAATAAAATTACACACCAATATCACTTATGAACATAGATGCAAATATCTTAAACAATATATTAGCAACTCAAATCCAGGGACATATAAAAGAGAATAGTAAGCATAATTACTACTCATTTAAAAATATTAATAAATTCAATTTGTAAAACAGGATTATTTTTCATCAATATACATAATTGAGTGAAAATGAAAATTGCTTAATTTCAAAAGGTATCTTCAGCCCATATAACCTATAAAAGTTCTATATCTATCTTATATAAAGTATTATTTTAATTTTAATGCAATAAAACTATGAAGAACGCAATTTTAAAAAGGGAGGGAGACATAAAGAGTCACTTCACAGATAAACAATTCTAAATAGCTTATAGATATGGAATTCTTATATAAACACAGAAATACCAATGCGTACTCAACTGGCCAATGTAAAAAAAAAAAAAAAAACAAAATTTTTAACAAGGTGGTGAGGAAAATATGGAGTAGCAGGAACTCCCCTGTGCTACTTGAAGTAATATAAATTGTTAAAATTTCCTGTTGAAAATTATTTGGTATTATTTACTAAAGTTGAATATCCAAATACTCCATGGAACAGTACGTCCACTTCTAGGTACACACCCAGCTGATATTCATGTATATATGCTCCAAAATTCTTACAGCTAAATATTCAGAGAAACAATATAATGGACAAGTAATTGAAAACAACACAAATATCCACCGGGAGTATATTACATAAATTGCTGTAAATGGATACAAGGGAATACTATGCAGCAATGAAAACAAATAAATTATAATTAATAATAGTTTACACATATTAATGAGCAAAAAATGCCAGACAGAAAATAATACATGCTGTATGATTACAGTTATATTATCTCTAAAACACAGGCAAATTAAGCTATAGTTTTTATTGTGCATATTTAGGCATGCACTCAAATCATTGCCATACAATTAGGATAATACTTATCTCTGGGAGAGCAGAGGAAGGATGTAGAAATTGAGAGTAATAGTGAAGTATCTTTGGAGAAGGTAACAATATTCTATATCTTTACCTGGGGTATGGTTATGTGAGTGAATTCACGTTTTTCCTTTTTTTTTTTTTTTAAATCATTGAGCTATATATATTTGTTCCGTGTGCTATATTTCTCTGTGCTATATTTTGTAATGAAAAATGCTAAAACCTATTGTTGAAAGATAAATTCTTGTTGGTTTAGTTCTATTGTTTTCAAATAGCTTAATTCTGCTTGAAATGACCCTAAGTGTGGATTTAAATCAAGTAACTTGACTTCTCAGAAATGTGTTTTCTAAAAAATGAAAAACAATGATATTGATAGTTACTTTATGGTTTTATTATGAATGTTAAAATGTTGCTAAAAGAACCTGGAATAGCAGGTTTTCCATATGTGTTAAATTCATCTCTCAATTTATTTTCTCTTCTAATTATCTATATCAAATCAAACAAATTTGCAGTCACTTTTAAGTCTCTCTTTCTGTTTCTTTTTTTTATCTTTCTTCCCCTTCCTCTCTACTTCAACAATGATAAAAGCATGCCAATTTATTTTCAAAATATCTAAATTCTCCCTCAACTTCTCTATTTTTATGGCCACAATAACTTTGAAAATTTCTTGAATAATAAGGTGAGATGCTGGAAAATAGCATCAACTGAAGCAAAATTGCTGATAGGGAAGGTGTAGGATTTAATAGGAATGGTTTCAGCAGTGGAAAATCTTTTAAGTGTGCTCAGTGATATATTTAGGATCAGAAACATGCTATGTGGAATATTTAATAAATTTAATCATGGGAATAGTTCATTTCATACAACTATTGGGTAAATCAAGAGGGGATGCCCAGGAATGTGACAGGATATGAAATGATATGATATACAGATTTAGAGTTAAGGAAAGGAATCTAAACTGCATACATTTGAAAGTTATTTATGTAAAGATAGATATTGAAACATTTTTTATAAATTAGGTCAACCATATACAACAAATAGTATTGAAAATTTAGGAAAAAAAAGCAATAAGGCTAATAATATAGCCTATGGCATACCGGTTTAAAAAAAAAAAAAAAAATTGGTTACGAATAAGCATCAACAAAGGAGATTATGAAGAAACCATTTTTTACCGTAATTGCAAGCTGTTTAGTTAGCCTGTCATGACTTCACATTTACTAGTAGAAGACATGAGACTCTGGCACAAAGAAACAGGACATTGTTTTTTACAGCGCAACATGTAGCATGAGCTCCATATTTTTGTCAATTTCCCTGACATACCAGAATAGGCAAAGTAAGAGAAAACAGATTAGTAATTGTTAGGTACTAGCGTCAGTGGAGTATTGGAGTGTCAGGAGAAAACTGTTGGGGGTGACAAAAGTATTCCATATCATGAATATGATGATATTTACATATTGTTTTCGTTAGTAAAAGTTAAACAATTTTATTTTTATGATTGATACGTTATGTTCTATGTATATGTTGTCATATGAATTGTCCTCCCCCCAAAAAACGTTGAAGTTCTAACTGCTGGTACCTGGAATATGACATTATTTGACCACAGGGTCTTTGTTTGCAGATGTAATCCAGTTAAGATGAAGTCATACTGGATTAGGGTATGGCCTAAATCCAATGACTGATTTCCTTTTAAGAAAGTATAGGATGCAGAGACAATCAAAGAGAATGCCATGTGATGAGAGGTAAAGATTGATATAGCTGTAACATAGCCTGTAATACAGCTGTGATAAAGGTGTAGGAGCCAACCAATAAGTGCCAGATATTGCTGGAATTATCAGAAGATAGGGGAGAAGCATGAAACAAATTGATCCTTAGGACCTCCAGAAGGAACCATCCTTGCTGACATCTTGATTTCAAACTTCTAGCCTCCAGAACTATGAGAGAATAAATTTATGTAAGCCGTCCAGCTTGCAGTAATTTGTTACAGCATACCTAGGAAAATGACATAGTATATTTTATCCCAGTAAAGCTGACTTTTGAAAAAGTATGCAAAGGCATATATGTCATTGATGCATCATGTCATTAATTAGTAAAGAACAGGTTAGATAATGATAATTATTAGCTTAGAGGGACAAAAAAGGTAACGCATGATCATCTTACTTTAACTGATTTTAAAGTTGTTTTATACAAAATCAACTTATTTTTAAAATTAAATTCTAGAAGGTTGTGTATTAGCATAACCTAATGGATATAGCAAGTTGGCTCCAAATGTGTAACATATTTGCTCCCTTGATAATACTGGTTGGGTGGAAAAGTTGGCAGTAATCCAGCTTGATACAGCTGCCATATTCAACAGTTTGTTTCCTACATTTCCTGTGGAGAAGCATAGAGGAGTACAGGTGGGATAGGTTTATCAGCCAAGGCTGGAATAGGTGCCAATCACATATTTCACCTGCTGGAACACAGTCACATGGCCATAACTAACTACAAAGGAACCTAGTAAATTTATTTAGCTGTGTTCTAGCTCTTGGGGAAATATTGCTTCAATTTGTGATAAAAAAAAAAAGAATATTGTCAGCTACAGAATTTCCTTGAAATTACTGCCATACCACTTTATACTTGGCTTTATCAGTAGTACAGTGTTTCCCCAAAAATAAGACCTAGCCAGACAATCAGCTCTAATGCGTCTTTTGGAGCAAAAATTAATATAGGACCCAGTGTTATATTATATTATGTTAGATAAGACCTGGTCTTATATTATAGTAAAATAAGACCAGATCTTATATTAATTTCTGCTCCAAAAGACTGGTTAGAGCTGATTGTCTGGCTAGGTCTTATTTTCGGGGAAACACGATATTATGATTGATCGTCACAGTCACTTACTCTCCCACCCTAATCCCATGTGAACTTATTAAAATGTAAGCCTCTTCATGTCATTCCTCGGCTCAGTACTCTTCAGTAGATAGCCAGTGTTTACTTAAGTGAAAATATTTAATAGGTCCTAGGAATTCTAGCATGAGCTAAGCTCTTCTTATATGGGCAACCTCATCTTGTTCCAGTCCTCCACTTATATTCTTTCCTCAAGCCATTTTGAAATTTAGAAGCATGGGGAAAGGAAGTTGAGTTTTAGAGCACATGTTATCCCCAAACTAGAAGGATTTTCATAGCTTTAAAATATAAGCTCATAGGCGTAGTTGGTTAGCTCAGTTGGTTAGAGTGTGGTGCTAATAACACCAAGGTTGCCGGTTCAATGCCTGCATGGGCCCCTGTGAGCTGCGCCCTCCTTAAGCTCATGAGGGTAGGAATTTTTTTCACCTGTTGAACTCGTTGCTATATTCCTGATGTTTGACATACACTGGCCACTTATAACTCATTAATAGAGGAATATTACATAAATATGATCTTTACAAAAATTCAATAATTTAGTGAATGTCACTGAATTCTGCTCCTGGTTAAGATGTACAAGGATAGGGTAGTCCTTCACTTGTATTATGGTTCCAAGAAAAATCCAGATAAAATAAAAATCATAAATATCCATGGCACTGCCAATGAAAAGTTCATGGAAGAGATATTAGAAGAACTAGAGAGAAGAGATGTTTGAGGAATGAGCCACACCAACTTCCTGGAGACAAATGCCAGGTCTTGCTTAGTCAAGGACTTGATGGATGAAGGAAAGATCAGACAAGCTATTAGTAATGAGAGTAGGATAAATCAAGATAGAAATAAATCTAAATGATGATCAAATATAGCAATAATGTACCTGCTCCCCTGAACTTTACTGAGAAAAACATAGTAAAAGCAGAATTACTCTTATAGGGCACAGATTTCTACAGTCTTATAGCTTCTTGAGCCTGAAGACTTCCTACTGCTGAATCCAAAGATGAAATCTAAGCCAATTCCCTCCTGGCTCGAACACTGATAAAAATCAAAAAAATTAGACACCTGGGTTGTTGCATAAGATTCAGGTTGGACTAACCAGAGGGGAACTCAATTTTATTAAGGCTCAGTTTAAAATCAAATCAAAACAATGAAATCTGTGTGATCATTTCTTTAATTAGTTGATGGACATAGGAAAGATTTTGCACTCCATGAAACAAACAGCATAGAAATGTGAATTTTTTTAATTCTACTTTTCTTTTATAAAAATGTTTAGTATAAAATGTGTTTTCAATGAGCTATCCAATGAAGTAAATAAATAGAACACATTTTTTAAATCAACAAAAGCAACACATTTACCAATATATTTGTAACTTATCATGCAACATCTAGGTTAAAAATCTATTTTATCCAATCACTAATAGGGAAAAGATGCCAGAATGACTGACTAGATAAACAATCTCAGTAGGAAAAAAAAAAAAAAAAAAAAAAAAAATATATATATATATATATATATATATATATCCATATATATATAAATATATATCCATATATATATATAAATATATATATATATATCCATATATATATAAATATATATCCATATATATATATATATATATATATATATATATATGTAAATCAAATGAATGTTTTAGAACTGAAAATGCAATGCTGGAAAACAATTGGCTGTCTCAACATAAAAATGTTAACTATAGAAGGAAGAGTTAATGAACTTAAAGGTTAATAAAATCATTCAACTGAACAATATATATATGAGAAAAAGATGCTAAAATAAAACAAAGTTTTAGTGACCTTGAGACAATACTGACTTGTCAATATATGGATTATTCAAAATCTCAGATAGTTTTAAAACTTTTGGTTACCTTAAGCATGATTAAGTAAAAAAAACAAAAGAAAAAAATAAGAAATTGACAACTAGGACACTAAACATCATAGTGCTGAAAACCAAAATAAAAATTAAAATTAAACATGTTATATATATATCTTTATATTTATATATTATAATATATAACTACATTATATAATGTATATTATACATTACTATATAATTCTATCATTCCATAAATTATTTTTAAGTTTGTTTTCAATATAGTTGACATGAAATATTATATTAGTTTTAGGTATACAGCACAGTGAATAGACATTTATGTATTATACCTTACAAAGTGACCACCCCAATAAGTCTAGTACTGATCTGGCACCATATATAGTCATTAGAATGTTATTCACTATATTTTGTATGCTGTACTTTAGATCCCCATGACTATTTTTATAACTGAATATTTGTACTTCTTCATCCCTTCATCTTTCCACCCATTCCCCAGACCTCTCTTCCATCTGCTGACCATCATTCTGTTCTCTGTATCTAGGAGTTTGCTTCTGGTTTGTTTTTTTCTTTTTCTTTTTTCTTTTGATTCCAGATATAAGTGAAATCATAAGTCTGTCTGACCTGTTTCACTTAGCATAATATCCTCTAGTTCCATCCATGTTGTCTATAATTCTTTATCCAATAGAAACATACATACTTCAAAGATAAATACAAAATAAAAATATTTACAAGAAATGAAATAAATTAAGCCAGAGAGAAAGTGTTGAGGGAAATTAAGCTGGTGGAAAGCACTATCAGAGGAATAACTTCATAGATTATATAAATGCCTAACCACTGAGCTGTACACCTAAACTAATATAAAATAATATTCAATGTCTATATATATATAGACATTGAATATTATATATATATATATATATATATATATATATATATATATATATATATATATATATAACGGGATACAGAGCACTGCATAGGGAATATAGGCAATGGTAGTGTAATAGCTATGTATGGTGTCAGATGGGTAGTAGACTTAGTGGGGTTATCACTTTGTGAGGTGCGTAAATGTCTAATAATTATGTTGTTTGGTACACTTGAAACTAATAATAAAAGAACGCAGAAGAAAATATAAATGAATTATTTTTACCTTATTTTTATAAATCTGCGTATAGTTGATTTAGAAAATGTTCTCCTTTTTGTTATAAATGATAAGTGACCTTCATTAATATTAAAATTTTTCATCAAAAGACTTAAAAATGAAAAAGTCACGTGCTGTGAAAAAATATTCATAAAGAATATATTTGACACAGGGCTTTTATCAAGAATATATAGAGAATTTTATACCTCTCTAATGAAAATACAAACAACTTAACTTGCTTTAAAAAAGCATAAAAACATCCTAAAACATGGTGACTTAAGATAATTGTTTTATTCCTTTTCACATCTCTGAGGGTTGACTTCAATCATATGGGCTGTTCTTCTGCCAATGTGATATAGCAGGATCTGTAGTCAACCTGGTCCTTGATTGGGCTAGAATGACAAAGGTAGCTGATGCTCAACTCTGGTCCTCAGTCCTCTCCAGGTCATGTCTCATCATCCTGGCCTCTCTTCCCAATAAGATAATTGGCCTTCATGCATAGCAGTTGGTATGCTAAAAGACCAAAGCAGAGGTTTCCAGACTTCTTTAGGTTTAGGTCTGGAACTGGTACAGTATTACTTCTACCACATTGAATTGGTTAAGATGTGTTACAAGGCCTTCTGGAATACAATGTGGGAGGACACTATTTAAGGCATGCATAACAGCAGGGGTAATTCATTGGGAACCATTTTTGGAAACTAGATGTAACACAACCCAGTTAAAACAAACATGGGCAAAGACCTGAACAAGCCCTTCACAAAACAATGCATAAGTTGGCCAATAAGCATATAAAATGTTGGTCAACCTCATTACTTATAAACTAAAACCACCAGGAAATAACATGCACACCCACTAAAATAGCTAAAACTACCAATAATTGGTAAAGATGTGGAGAAATTGGAACATTTATATATAGCTATGGGAATTTAAAATAGTATTAGGTTGGTGCAAAAGTAATTGCGTTTTTTGCAATTTTTCACCTTTTAAACTGCAATTACATTTGCACCAACCTAATACAAATGTGTATTGTAATGCAATTTGGCAGTTTCTTATAATACAGTTCTACATATACCTACTTTATGATCCAACACCCAGATAGTTTTTCATGACAGGTGAACAAATGTTAATGAAAAGACTTATAGAGCTTTTGTTTCTAATAGTCAATCCTAGAACAATCAAAATGGCTAATAAGAAGTGAATATAAAACAAAAAACAAAAACAAAAATAAACCTATGGTATCTGCTAAACATGGAAAACTACTCAGCGTTAAAAAAGGAAGAACAACACACAACATACACAAGAACATGGCTGAATTTTAAATTTTAGTGAACAAAAGAAGTCAAACACAAATAAAAACATACTATATACTTTAATTTACAGGGAGCTCTAGAACAGAAAAATTAAACTAAAGTAAAAAAAATTATGATAATGGTTTAGTAGGGAGAAAGGTGATAGATTGACAGAATACGGGTACAGCAGAATTTTATGAGGTGATTGGGACATTGGTTGTATTTTTCTATATATTTTAAATATTGATTAAGATGAAATTTATATATATTTCAGAACTTATAAACTATTTGCTTTAAATCTACCCAGTTTATTTTATGTATTTTATCATATGTAAATAGCATTGATTTAAAATCTCATGGACTCAATAGTCTATTATATAGTCACTAAAGTAGAATATGTTGAACATCTCAAACTGTTTTTGTTTGCGAGCATAACTATTTTCATATCATTTATTTTAATTCTCGTTAAGTTTTTGCACATATCTTAGTGAGACAGACATGACAGCTAAAATCCTAATTACGTCATGCAGTTTTAGAAGACAAAAATTATAACAAAAGGCTGAAGAAAAACTTAGGAAAATGTATTTTCTATTTCATAGAGAAAAATAACTGAATCTCCTTTTCAAAAACTTAGAAAATTAACTGGCAGCAATACAGGATATATTAATCCTTCATTAACTTACAAATGAATATGAAAATATGGAAATTTATGTAGCAATACCAAATAATAAATAGTGGTCTTGCAAGTATCTTCATAGGTCTCAAAATAGATTGTAGGAAATTCTGAAAAGCCTGTATACATTGACTGTACCTATGGAGATTCTTAAATTAATAGGTTCATAAGAAGGAGGCTAGGCAAAATATAATTTCGCTTAAAAATATCATTCCAAAGTACATGGTAGAGTGCCTGAGTCATCTTGTGTACTGCCATCAACAATGTAAGGTGGCCAGAAAGATGCTAAACAGCATATTCTAACAATATAGAGTGATATACTGAAAATTATAAAGAAGGAGTCAGTTACCAAAAAATAGAAACAAAACCCTGCATCTCTTTTGTATAATTTTACTCATTATCTTGTATATAGATATGAAGGCTTGAGTGTTCATGTCCAGATATCTCTATACGTCTTTTTGAATTGAAATTTCAGTATCATTGTCGACACATTTTTAAAAATCTCCCTTCGGGGTTTTCATCAAAAGAAATTTTTAAAACTTTAAATTGGGTAAACGGTAACTCTATGTTCTTAAGGAAACAGATTTTATTTCTGCTTAAAAGAAACTTGGGAAATCTCAGTTCCAGATTTGCTTTTTCTTTGTGATTTTACCTAGAGATTTTTATTGTTCTAATAGTGAGAGAAAGCTTTTAGGAGCAGTACTTTAAATACATGGAAAATTAATGGAAGCCTCAAATGGGATTTTTAAAATACAAATGCTTTTAATTTCAGTTAGTAATGTATTCCAGATTCCTCCTGAGGCATGGAAAATGTGCTTGGCTGTCTGTGTACACACACACACACACACACACACACACACACACACGGCATGATTATGCATAATCAAATAATTTCAAATAGTGTATTTGATAGCCATACAATAGTGGAAATGTTAAATTTAATTTGTGGAATTTTAAACAGTGTTATCCAATGATAGGAGATTTCACACAAATGAAACATGATATATCTAAGTTAAAGTCCATTGAATCCAGATTGGAACATACTTATATATGTGGCCAATGTTTTTCTCATGGAAGCTAAAAAGTGAATTTTAAAATATTTTCATAATTATGAATAGTAAATGAATAAAATTGAATTATAAACTTAAAAAGAGGATTGCACTTGAAACCTATGTAATTTTACTATCTATTGTCACCCCAATAAATTTTAATTAAAAAAAGAGGATTAAAAGATATGTTTAGCTGTGCACACTTCAATGAGTAGATAGAAATCATTAGAATTACATAATTCTCTAAAATTAAAATACTCAATATTAGCTTAATGATACATTATGCTAGGGAGGACTTGTTGTTTACTTCATGCTTATTTCTTCTATTGGGTGCATTTAATCACATTGGGTAACATTGTCCCAAATGTACCTGTCTCAGTCTTTAATTCCTTCCGACTTTGTTGATATTTAAATATTTTAAAGATTTTAATAGGAAAACTTCAAATCACTTTCATATAAAATACTTAAGAAGGTTTAATTAAACAGGAGAACTCAAGATTGACTAGGGCTATTTCACAAACTTTCCCCACAATATACGCATTGTATAACTTTACCTATGTTACCTTTTGTCTCACACATCTCAGGTACTTTGTTCCTACTGAAAAGAATGAAACCCTAAAGGCTCAGTGAGCTTTACCTCATTTTATTTTCCCCAAGGTCACATTAATAGAAAACTTTGTTAATATTCTATCTCTCTTTCCTCTCACCAACCATTATTGACAATGATAAAACAACAGCAGCAATAACAATAAAATGTGATTACTTTTAATGGGAATAACATATTCTAATGAGACCTGAATGATGTTGAACTCATGATAACAAAACTCTTTGCATCATTAAAGACAAAATTAGTTAATAGACTGGAATTTGTAAAATGGAAATATCTGGCCACAAATAAATAACTGTAAATATTGGGAGAGAAAAATCTTACTGGAATCCACAATATGGTCTGAGATTTACAGAGGTGACCTGGAGGGTATTTGATGAGATTGAGAAGACTATCCAGAGAGATGAGCAGCGGAGAATTGAAACTCAGGAAGGGGTATCTGATAAGGAAATTTAGGATTAAATATTGTGTAATGAAAATCTCTTCTGGGTCGAAGCTGATATTCTCTGGGAAATTGCCTGCCCTGTCCTCTTTCCTCTCACTCACTCTCCTCATCTGGTGTGGCTGAGGAAGTTAGAGGAGTTGTGGAGGGAGCTAAAACAAAACAGTAGCCCATTTAATATTTTATTTATAGTGGGTAAACAAAGAATGTCTGGTCTAAGAGTTATAAACATTGTACTCTGAAGTAACAGATAGGGCTTCACACAGGAAGAGAAGCAAACTTGTGAATATCCCAGTAAATAATAAGGTGAAGTAGTTGAATATTTTAGTCTTCCAGCTTTAGACTCCCTTTTCAGCTCATATATAAAGTTCATACATAAAAGTAGAAAACTGATTAATTGCCCCAGAAAAAGGGAGATTTTCAATTGCACCCTGGCTTCACCAAAACAAACAGAGAAACAGTGACAGCTTGAAATCCTTTCTCCTTTGTTGCTTCATTTACCATCTGAAAATTTGTGGAAATGCAATGTTAACTTAATCTTAAAACAGTAAGAGTTATTATCATAACTCCCTAGAGCTCATCTAGACCCGAAACAAGCTTCTCTTTCAATTTAGGAAATTCACACATGCCAAATTTTACTGGAGATATCTTACTTGGGGATATCTAACATGAATAAAGGCAGATTTTTAATTTTTATGACCAGCAAGGCCAACATCATGCATTTCCCTTAAAAAAAAATTTGTGTTTTTACTATTATTTAAACTACATTTTCCACTTCTTCGTTGACTTTTCAGATAGTATATATCCTAGGCCTCGATGTGCAGAAGCAAGGGTTCTGAAATGGGAAAGATAACGTAAATACTCATATTGCTTAGCAAAAGTAGCATATTCCTGAAAGAAAGAACCCAGGGTCTGTGAGACTCGGCAGTGTTCAGTGACGCATAGTTGATGATCCCAGTAGGCTTCTGGCTGAGGTGCTCATGTAAAGATGTGGAAAAGATGGGTCAGCAACTGACAACAAGAACTACCAAACTTCTGAACCAAATAAACAAGAAGTTTATATGTATTTGCAAGCAATGATGAAAACAAATAGAAAAAGATGGAGAGGCTAATAGGAGGAAAATTATTTCTGAAATCAGAACACCATACTGTGCTAAATTATCTTTTCTGCTTGTTGCGTAATGCATTTTAAATCAATAGTTCTAGTGTACACTTATATATAAAATTTTCAGTACGTGTATTTTACTTTTTAACATTGTAGAGAAAGCTATTGTAGCAGAAAATTGCAAATGATTCAGAAATGGAAAAGAACAGATGAGAAATTCTAAAAACCTGACAAAAATAGGGTGCGAGGGTTTTGGTAGGGAGGTATCAAAATAACTTTTGTGAAGAGAAACATTAATTTTGCAGCATGTGTATCATTCATGCTGTGGTATTTGAAAACATTTTTTTCCTAAATCTTTGACTTTTTCAATTGACCATGGTGCTGCCATGCATACTATTTTCTCTAGGTTAAATGCAAATTCTGAAGAAGTGTAACTCTTTCTCTGAAGATTCTTACTATTTTCCACAAAGAGCCTAACTCTGCCACAGAGCCTCTGTCTCATTGCTTTCCCTGACACTCTACAAGGTTTATTTTCGGTGTTTCCAAATGCTTGTGCTAATAAAGGCTTTTCAATCAAGATTGAAGAATGAGGAATTATTAAGGAAGAGAGAGGTAAACCTTTATTCTCTATCAAGCAATTATTAAGTTTCATAGTTGATTATTCAATCATTTCTTTTTAAGCAGCATGTTGTGTGTTTGTCACCTGTGGGTAAGGCGTGTTTATGTGTGCGCACACACATTTGTGTGTTCACTCTATGGTTATAGCTATATGATACCAAACTTACTATGAGAGATGTAGAAAGTCTGCCAAATAACTGTTGTATAATATCTAGAGACCAGTTTTCCTTCTCTTGTCAAAATGATGTTAATCAGTCAAATCATTTTTTTTTCCTCTCTGATCAATTGGCCTATTAAGGCTGTTAAATTTATTCAAAAGGCTCTGTTCTTCTATCTCAAAGATCTGATTAATTAGTAGTTTTTTCTCTCTTAGAACACCATTAGCTTCCTTTGTCTAGAATCATTATACTTCACAAACATCCACGTTTAATTTCCTTCAGTCTATTTATCTTAGAAACTAAGACTTCAAAGTAATCAGGATGATGGATTCCTTCGTGGTTTAACCAGTGAGAACATGTGTATGGGGCCATGCTCAAGCCGATCCTTTTGTCTTTAGCCATGTCTTTGTACACAAAAGAGCCAGCTGGGAATAAAACCTGTAGTTCACTCACAAATAATATTGTTATGTGGCCACAGCTTCAGACAATCTTCTAAATGCCAGCTATATTTTGGCAATCAAAACAGAATGGGTACCCATCCAAATTTGTATACTCTTAAAGATAACATTTTTGATATTCAATACAATGCAAATGTTTGCCAATGTTGAGAATTTGGATTCAAACATATCATTTGAAACCCACAAAAAGATTTTTCATAAAAAAAAAGAAGAAAAAAGCTCGCCATTGAAATAGAAGATTAGAGGATATGACAGAGAGATTCACAATGATGAGGACAAAAAATATGTACAGAGAGAAGAGAATGGAAAAAAAATAGTGCACAGTTATAAAGCCTTTTATTTAAGATGTAATATATTGAATACTTTATATACAATCAACATTATAGAAACCATTAGCTCTACAAAAATCATAAATATAAGCTTAAGGTGAGTGCAACAAAATTTGAGAAAAACATTTAATAAAAATACTCAATTAAGAAGATTTGGGTCCAAGATAGGGGATTAGGTAAATGCTATACCTAATGCATCCCGGGATCACACCAAAATTGCAAATAAATTATAGAATGATCAACCTCAAGAATCATCTGAAGACAAGTTGAACAGAACCCCTATAACTAAGGATATAAAGAAGAGGCCACATCGAGACTGGAAGGAGAGGTGGAGACACAAAACAGGCTAACCTCAAACCCACAGATAGTGGTTGAACACCTGAAGAGACACCTCAGTGGCAGAGGTCCATCCTAAAATGGAAGGGGTCCCAGCACCTCATCAGGCTCCCCGACACAGGGGTCTTGTGCCAGGAAGAAGAGCAACCACAACATCTGGCAGTGAAAATCAATGAGGACTTCATCAGCTTGTCCTGGTGAGACAAAAGGCAGCTGGAAACCCAGATGCCCTCTTAAAGAACCCACATGCAGATTCACTTACTTGCAAACACTAACCTGGTCTCCAGTGGAATGGCAGCAACTCCAGAGGCACCAGAGACATATGGGAAAGACTAGATTGTGTGGCTTCAGATCGAGGGCTGGAGGAACCATTGTCCATGTGTGGAGACTGCCTTACATGTAGCCTATGGGAGGGCACCATCTTTTCTATGTTGAATTCTACCCCAAAGGGCCAAACCTGAGACCACATTGGTCTGGTAAGATCTTCTTGTGCGCACCACCTTGGTGATGTCCTGGGTCCCTGCTCCACACAGCTAGGACTGTATTGCCCAAAGCACTCTCACTTACTGAGTGGCCGGCCCTGCCCCTCAAGTTGCAGAAGGCTTTTATAGCAGCAGACAGCCCACAGTGTCCCAGTGAACATTTGGTGGTGGGCAGTGAGCCACAGCCTGTGCTGCAGCTTCTCTTGGGCAGCTCCTGGGGACCTGTGGGCCTCAGGTGAGTGGTGGCTGGCTGCAGTGTTCTCAGGGCATTATTGCAAAGGGGTCATGGGCCTGGCACCAGTACCAGAACAAAAACTGCATTAACATTGTGAAACCCCTGTTAGCTCCCTGAACCCCACCCCGCCCACATAGAACTGCATTGCCCGGGGGATACTGGGCAGCTGGCCCCACCTTTTAAGTCATGGAAGCCTTTTGCAGCAGCAGATGGCCTATGGCTACCCAGCAAACTTTTGGTGGTGGGCAGTGAGCCAAACCTTGTACCACAGATTCTCTTGGGCAGCTCTCAGGGATCTGAGGGCCCATAGCAAGTGGTGGCTGGCTATAATGTTCTCAGGGCATTTTGTGAAGTGGTCATAGGCCAGGCACTGACCCAAGGATAGTGGGGGCTGGCTGCAGTATTCTCAGGGTGTATCATAGGTCAGGTACTGGCCTATGTGAAGTGATCATAGGTCAGGCACTGGCTCAAGAATTAAATCTGCATTAACCTCTTAAAAACCACCAGTCACACCTCATGACTCCCTGGGATCCTGCCCCACCCAGTTAGTCCTGCATCACCGAAGGCACTGTAAAAACCAGGTCAAGTAGCCCAGCTCAAGCACCTAAGGAAGCTCTTTCAACAACTGTACTTAATGGCAGCCAGCAGGTGGCAAAAGGCCTGGGGGGCTCTGGTCTTTTTGCTATGTTGCCCCACGACCAATACTGATGGCAGACAATCTCGGTTCACATCATAGCCACCATGACATGCCTCCAGGTTCAGCACAGGTAACAGTCAACCACATATAGCTTTGTAGCTCCAGGTAGCCATGGCCTGGTCACAAGCAAGGCTGAAATTTGCCTGCACAGGAGCCCCTCCTAAGAGACACCAGAAACAACACACCCAGAGTCCAGCTTCAGACGACATCAGAGCACTACCTGGTTAGCCCACAAATGGCACATCCAAAGGGTGGTCTCAACAGAATACCCCTCTGAGGGTTCACCCCCCCCACAGCGCCCACAATGGCTGTGGGCATAGCTAATTTTCACAGTCAGTAAGCCTGAGTGTCAGTCCCACCTACTGATGCACAAAAAGCAATCAAGACCCAACTACATCATGAGAAAACACATAACACATTCAAGGGACACTCCTGGAACACATACACAGAAGATCAAAGAGATTCTGCCATTGGACCACATAGTACACATACAATATAAGGTCACCTAGAAAAGACTGAGAGGCATAGGAGGTCTACTAATACATAAAAGCAAACACAGAGAGGCAGCCAGAATGAGGAAACAAAGAACCATGTCCCAAATAAAAGAACAAACGAAAACTCCAAAAACAGAAAAGAACTAAACAAACTGGAAGCAAGCAACCTACAAGTTACAGAGTTCAAAACACTGGTTATAAGGATGCTCAAGACACTTAGTGAAAATTTTAACAGAGAGATAGGAAACATACAAAAGGACATAGGAACCATAAAAAAGAACAAATCGGAAGTGAAAAATATAATAAATGAAATGAAATATACACTAGAAGGAATCCACAGTAGATTAGATGAAGCGGGGGATTGAATCAGTGATTTAGAAGACAAGGTAGCAGAGAACACTCAACTGGAAGAACAAAAAGAATAAAAACAACAAAGATAGTTTTAGAGACCTGTGGGGCATCATCAAGTGTAAGAACATTCATATCATAGAAGTAGTGGAAGAAGAAGAAAGGGAACAAGGGATCAAGAACCTATTTGAAGAAAACTTCTCTAACCTGGTAAAGGAAATAGACATACGAGGTCTGACAATTAAGTTTGCGAACTTGTTGCAATGATGGTGCTAACCTTTTTTGATATCAGAGGGATTCTTCATTATGAATTTGTATCAACTGAACGAACAGTTAACCAAGTTTACTATATGCAAGTGCTGAAAAAGCTACGTGAAAAAGTTAGACAACCTGAACTTTTCACCAACAATTCATGGCTCTTGCACCACGACAATGCACCAGCTCACACAGCACTGTGAGGGAGTTTTTAGCCAGTAAACAAACAACTGTACTGGAACACCCTCCCTACTCACCGGATCTGGCCCCCAATGACTTCTTTCTTTACCCGAATATAAAGGAAATATTGAAAGGAAGACATTTTGAAAGGAAGAAATTCAGGACATCAAGGGTAATACGACGATAGCTCTGATGGCTATTCCAGACAAAGAGTGGCTTTGAAGAGTTGACCAGGCATCAGTGCATAGCTTCCCAAGGAGAGTACTTTGAAGATGACTGTAGTGATATTCAGCAATGAAGTATGTAGCACTTTTTGTAGCATGAGTTTGCGAACATAATTGTCCTACCGCGCACGCGCATGTGTGTGTGCACGATGTAAAGTACAGCAGAGGGACTATAGTCAATAGTATTGTAATAGCTATGTATGGTGTCAGATGGGTACTAGGCTTGTTGAGGCTATCATTATGTAGTTTTGTACACCTGAAACTAATAAAAACATAGCATCACCATATGACCCAGTAATCCCTCTTCTGGGTATCTACCAAAAAAAATCTGTAAATATTTATCTGTAAAGATATATATACTCCTATGTTCATTGCAGCGGCCAAGACATAGAAACAGCCAAAGTGTCCTTCAATAAATGACTAGAAAAACAGGATGTGGTACATATATACAGTGGAATATTACCTGGCCATAAAAAGATGAAATCCTTTCATTTGTGACAACAACATGGATGGATCTTGAGATTATGCTAAGTGAAATAAGTCAGACAGAAAAAAATTTCATTCATATGTGGCATTTAAAACTGAAAGCAACACATGAACAAGACAAACAAACAAACATCATAGACACAGACAACAATTTAGTGGTTACCAGAGGGTAAGGTGTGAGGAGGGTGTTAGAAGAGGGAAAAGGGGGTCAAGTATGTGGTGATAGAAAAATAACTGATTCATGGTGGTGAGCGCACAATGTAATATATAGATGATGTATTATAGAAAAGTACATGTGAAACCTATGTAATTTTACTAACAAATGTCACCCCAATAAATTTAATAAATTATTTTTTAAAAGTCAATTAAACAATCAATTATAAGGATGTGAACTAAGGGCTGATTTGTGTAGCAAAAGGTGTTTAAAACGTTTTGGGTATGAGATAAGTATGAGAGCTTCTGTGGCAGGAGAAAGGTTATGACAAATGTTGAACCGAGATGAATGATATTTGTAGAACGGTACAATTTGACTAGGTTATGGGGAAATTAGATGGATTCTAAGTGAGGGAACAAAGGAAGAGTACTAGGCATGTATATTTGTTTCCTATGTCTGCTGTAAAAAAAAATATCATAAAACACATGACTTAAAATACCAGAAGTGTATTCTGTCATCGTTCTTGTGGCCAGAAGTCTGGAATTAGTATTGCTGGGCCAAAAGGTGTCAGTAGGGCACACTTCCCTCAGGAATTTCTAAGGGACAATCCTTTTATTCCCTCTTATAGCTTTCGGTGCTACTGGCATCCTTGGCTTTTGCACAAATCAGTATAATGTCTGCCTCCAACGTCACATTTACTTCTGTTCTGTTTGTATTCAATCACCCCCTTCCCTTCTCTCATATAGACACTCGTGATTGCATTTAGAGTCCACCTAGATAATACAGGATAACTTCTCCAGGATCCTTAATCACATCAGCAAAGATCTTTTTTTCCCACATATGGTAACATATAGAGGTTCCAGGGTTTGAAAATCAAATCCCCAGAATTTGGGGGCCATTATTCAGCCTATCTTAGCATGACAAATCTGTGAGACAGCGGTGGGGCTGAGCTAAATTGACAACTGAAGGAGGTGTTTAAGAGGAAAGGGAAGCTGTTAAAATGGATAAGAAACTAGGATTATTTTTAAAATGACCTGGAAAGCCAAAGTAATTTATACTTACTACTGTAATAGGTGATCTCCCAATCTATTTTGTCCTTAAAATCCCTTTTAGAATAACACATCATTCTGCAAATCTTCCCTAGTATTTTTAACTTCCTAATTTCTGAGTGCTTTTTTCTAAGTGTATCACATATATTCACTTATTTAATCCCTCAAATAACTCAATGAGTGAAATACTGATGTATACCCTATTTTACATAGCAGGCAACATAAAGAGGGAAGTAACTTGCTCAATGTCACACAGTTATTAGATGAAAGAGCCAGTATTTTGGCAAGGCACTTTGATGCAGAACCCTTGCTTAATAATTTAGTAGCTTAGTACCACCACAGTAAACTGTATTCCTAATGTATTTAATATGGTACCTGGAATATAGTACATGCTCAATAAATGATAGCTAATTTTTTTAAACTTTTGGCTTTTCGTCCATGTATGTATTTACCTTTGGGCAATTAGTAATTCCTTCTAAGTCTCATTTTCTTCATTAATGTGATTAAAATAATGAATTTCATTGTTTCCTCCTTAATCACAAATTATATGATGACACCATTATATTATGTTTATATAATTATGTGCCAAAAGGTAATTTGAGTTTTTTAAATAAATTAAGCAATGACAATTCTCTTTAATCTACATACTGTCAGAGTATGTACACTTGTAAATTAGGCGTGAAACTCGAAGTAATTACAGTTATATAAAGTAACTTTCACTTTCCTTTAGAGCACACTATTTAGCATACTTAGTATTTGTCTGTACTCAAGTACCCCCTATCTTTTAAGATAATTAATTCAAGAAAATGATCCTAGATAATGGCACCTTCATATATGAATAACTTGACCTTTAGGTATTTTGTGTTTGAAAGAGTGCATTTTGATACATCAAAGTAATTCAATCCACTGGAACATTACTCCTATTCAGTCTAAACTATTCAGTCAAAATAGTTTGGTGATTTTTTTCCCAGTCTAATTATAATTAAATTGAACAAGTGTTTATTGGAATTTACTCTGTCAAGTACTATAAAAACTGTAGAAGATGCAAGTTGATTTTGCTCTAATCCAATGATGTGAGAGTAATCTATCCAATAATAATGGGCTAGGATCATGGTGTTATCAACACAGGTGCTTGTATTTTGTGGCCCTGCAATATCTATGGCACAGCCCTCATTTATGTGGTCCAAAGTTATTCGTTGCCATACCTGCACTCTTAAAGATGAAGAAGGGGAAGGATGGTGGATCTGTTATCTTAGGACTAAATCCTAAAATGTTTACTCACTAATACCTCTCATATTCCATTGGCCAGCACTTTATATGGACACACTTAGTTGCAAGGAAGATTGAAGAATGTAGACTTACAGTTGGCTGCTATGTACCAAGCTAGAATTTCTATTTCTTACAGAAAAACAGGGAGACAGATACTGAGTGAAAACTAGGAGCTTCTCCCACAACAATTGTCACATTTTATTGAAGGTGGTATTTCTTGATAATTCAAAGTCTCTGACACTCAGGAGCTAGCCTGTTTCACTTGATAATTAGATGACACCTTGAAGTTTTTGCCAGCAGCTCAGAACCAAACCGTTGTGGAAATATTGACTGCTCACTTCCGCTGAAGTGAAATGGGGTTGGTGTTAAGTTGGAAAGGAAGGAGTGTAAGTTTCATCCTTTTCTGTGACAGAGATTTTGAGCCATAGTAATATGTGTAATAAACTCATTTGGACTCCGAGGAAAAGTTTTCTTATTATTTTATAGAATAAGAAAAACATAAACAGGGATGTCTTACAATTTATGGAAATTTTTATACGACTTTTTTCAAATATTTTCTGTTCTCACTTTCTGGTGTTCTTGATTTTATTGTACCAGTTGCTTAAATATAAGATTGAAAAAAACAACAGAAAACAGTTTTTAATACAATCGGGAACTAAAGAGAAATATAATACATGTGATTGTGAAGGTCTCTGTCACCATATTGTGGAGTTTCCAAGGGTCTCCCATACCCAAGACATAGAAAGGTAGGTGTATTCCCATCTGAGATGTCACCTGCTATGTAAATATATGCATATATTTTAGTCCACGCAGATCTAAATAATGTCTGTCATGTGATCCAGTTTAAGATCTTAAACTAAAAACCCAATTCTAAAAATTAAAATAATAATGGCAAAATAAATGGAAAAGAAAATCCATCAGCCTCAGCATGCTGGCCTTGTGATTTGTTAGGGTTTTGTGGTATCTGGCAATACCCCAGGTACAAACCAAAACTAAAGCGGAAGTTGTGCTCTTGTTACTTGTAACAGTAGCCAGAATGATCTTTTAAAAATTGCCGTCTTCTCATGTCACTTTGATAAAAAACAATGAAGTCCCATTCCCTTCAATAAAAGCCAGTATTCCTCTGGGCTTCCAAACACTGCATGCTCTAGTCTCCTCCTTTGACTTCATCTTTCCTCCTAGCTTAGTTAACTGCAGCCATTGCTCTTCCAGCTGTTTCTGAAACACACTGATTCCTGGAATTCTGCCTCAAAACACTTGCAATTGCCTCTGTCTGGAATATTCTTCTCCCAGATGTCTACAGCACTTGCTCCCTCACTTCACATGTCTCTGCGGAAAACGTCACCACATCAGATAGACATTCCCTGACTAGTATCTTTTAAAAATACATTCCTGTCACTCTGCCCACCTAGGCTGATTTATTATTTTCCTTCTTAGCATTTAATTCTTTCTCTTTTGTCCCATTAGACTATAATTCCCATGAGAGGAGGGAATTTCTATCTTCAATTTCATTGCTGAATCTATGATGCTTAAAGAGTACATAATTATTTGTGGTCCCTCAATAAACATGTATTAAATAAAACAATAAAATAATGTGGTAGAATTTCTACTGGAAAGAAACAGGCTGTTGTCAGACATAGCTTCCCTTGATACTGAAGCCAACCAGTGGATTTGGTGGATTTGTTAGAAAAATGCAAGACTTCACCCAGTCAACTAACATTTTCACCTTTAACTTGGCTTTGTGTTATCTCATAGAAGGCTTTACCTGTTAATTGTTTCATCTGGCCTAACAGTGACATATGTAATCTATTGCATTTGTATTTTTTTCAAGTATGATGGGAAGCTGAATTAAATTTTTCCATTCTATACTGATAAAAGGGAGAGCTTTGTCTCTAAGACCGCTATCTTTACAGAAAAAAACAGTCCAGTAACTGTCAGTCATATACAGATAAGGAAGTGCTATGATAAATGGAGTACCCTGATAAGGAGAAGTGGCTAGATCTATAATACTTGCAAAGAACTGTCCTGTGACAGTATCTCACTGATTAGAGAAAAAACCCATTCTCCTGACTATTCACAGCCCAACCTTATTCATTTTAATCTGTAATGCATAACCAAAGCCGTGGGATACAAAAAGCCAGTATCAGAGGGTTACACTTTTTTTTTTTTTAAACAATGTACCTCCACTGACAGAGAGCAAAGGAAAATAGAGCTATTTCTGCAGCAATAGAATTCACAGGAATATCAGTTGCAGTTTCCCTCGGGACATACTCCCAGAGAATTGCAAGATATCATTTCAGTAAGGGATCAAAGTAATTCCAGAAGGTATAGAAAAGCCAGACAACCTCCTGATTCATTTGTCAAAGTGCCTGCAGCACCCATATGAAGTCAGGTGAAACAGCAATAAATATTTGCAAAGTAAATTAATCTGTACCCAGAGCATTTTAATAAATAAAAGGTCAAAAGAACAGGGTTCAGAGCTCTTAGCTCTTGCCAAATTCCATGAGTGAGATTTGGTTGCAAAGAAGAAACAAAATAACATAAAGGAAATAAAAATATAAAGAGGTGCTGAAGAAAATCTGGCTTATTCATTTTACATGCATACTTTGAATTCAATTTGAATCATGAAATGGTCACATAATGTAAACTGCAGCATGTAATTAGTAACCAAAACATACACATGAAGTTTCCCTTTTGATTAGTAGTGGAAGAATAAAAAAATAAAATAAAATAAAAAGCTTAGTACCAGAAGAGTTGAATGTTTATTTTTCTAAATTACAATGGGTAGTTAGAGGAACTTGCAATTGGAGAAAGAATTCTTCTAGGAACAAGCTAAGATAATTTCTTTGTTTCTGTGTCTCACCTGTCTCCAAATTGACTAAATTCACGTTATCTAAAAGTTTACTGAATAACGTAACAAAAATATTTATTCTGAAGCAGTGTTTTCATATTTTTTATTTATTTCTTTTCATTAACAAATCAAAAGAGTTTCCATGATGTAAATTAGAGTTTTGCATTAATGTTAATAACTTAAGAGATTACAATAGAATTTCTATAGCCTGAGAAATTTCCCCTGTGGCTGCTCATATTCTACATTTATAACTTTAAGAAACCACGAAACAAAAAAATGGAGCCCTGTGAATGGTTAAAAGCAAACACAGCTTCAGGCTATGTTATCTAGATTTGTACTGGATATCATCACTTGTGCCAGGTTGCTTATCGTGTGATAAACTGAATTTGGTACTTGTGCCCTTTTCATTCCTTTTTTTTTTTTTTTAACATGATTGACTTAAGTCAAGGTTGCCCAAAGCTTAAAGGCATTCTCAATTCTCTCCTTTACACCACCAAATCACTCAAACAATTGTTTTTTTTGTTTTTGTTTTTTCATATTTGTAAAATCTGCTTGCTCCTTTTTGTTCATGTCTAATACTATCGCATTAATTGAAGTTCTCATCATTTCTCATCAGGACCATAACAGTAGTCCTCCTTAATTATCCTTGTCCCTGGTTGTGCTATACTCAAATCAGTGGTGTACCTGGAGGGCGGTGTATTAAAAAAACCTCTAAAATCTACTAATGTCAGAGCTTGATATCTTTCAATACCTGCCTATTACAAAGGTGAAGTCCTTTAGCATAACATTTAAGTCTCTATGACTCGAGCCTATGCTCTCTCTTTTTCAGCCCTCTTAGGTCTCCTTGCCCCATTCACTGAATTGCTTTGGCTCCATAAACATACGATGCTGTTTCTTGCCCTCTGGACTCTTGATTGCTTGTTTTTGGGTGTGTGTTCCCTGTGTAAAGTGAGGATAAAAATGATACCTACCTCATAAAACTTTGTTGAGTGACTATTAGGTAATATATGTGTTTGCCACAAGATAAATACTACACTAATAGATTGGCTCTGCTTACTTTACTCTCGTTCAAAGCATTTTTTTTTTATCATAGATCTCAACAGTAAGTTTAAATCACTTAATTATGAGACTATTCCAATATTGATTTTACTGTAGTTAATGTATTTTTTGCATTTAATTTGCATTAATTTGTTTTTGTTTTTGTTTTAATTCTTCACTTTTGAGAAGAACCTAACAAAACAAACTTTTAATTCATGGATATTGGTAATTTAAACTTGTCCTATTTTGATAAGCTCCAGGAAAAATTGCCTGTTTTATTCATTCATCATGGGATATCCTAAAGAAAAGTGCAAAGAATCTGCAGAGAAGAAGGACATATCTAAAACAGAGAATAAATAAATAAATAAATAAATAAATAAATAAATAAATAGGACTTACCCTGAAGGCAGAATTATTGATAGTATTATTTTTTTCAAGTAAATCAGTTTCAAGCCTACTCCATTCCTGCTGCAGCTGCTCAGGGATTTTCTCTTTAGTGTTTTATGCCTTCCTATATATATACTTCATAAAAACCTTTGTTGATGAAAGACTTTTGAAAAATTACTTGTCTTAATATATGTAAATAATCTCATCTTTCCAAATATGTGCACACATGCACACCCACTTAACACACTTAAACACAAACACTACAACTGTGTTTTTGGAGACATGGAGCTATAGGATGGAGACGCGACATGAACCAGTATTCCTGCACTGAATCCTATTTTTGGCTTTCCTTGCCTCCAGCTCACAAATGTCAGCTATGAGATCTAATCATTTTGTCTAGAGCCTGTCAGCCGAGTCCTGGTGGAGTGATTCAACACCAGACTCCTTCCTTTGTATTGAAAGCAATTTCCTAGTAAAGGTCACATATTTACAGGTACTTCAGCTTTGCTACTATCCAAAATTCCCATTTCTACATTCTTTTCTATTTCCTTAGGTCATAGAAGCCATAATTACTAACACCATCACAGTTGGATATACATTTTGCTTGTCTGAAAGAATTGATCCCAGCTGTCCCAGTATTTGTCCTGTTCTTTTATTCCTGTTACCTCAGAATTTTCTGTGCCTCTCCTAAGCAGACCTTGAACCTCAGGTTATGACATCCATTTTATATCAAATTATAGTCAGTTTCTCTCTCTCTCTCTCTCTCTCTCTCTCTCTCTCTCTCTCTCTCTGTCTCTCTCTTTCTTTCTCTCTCCACACACAATGCACAATGACTACGTAATATGTAATATTTAATTTTTGTTTCACATTATGTTTTCATACTATGATAGTCTCAAAATAGGAAGAAATCATAGAATTACATGTAGTTATATTTGGACTTTTTATTTTTAATACATTATCCTCATTTCTCTTGACATTCACTCATTCACTTAAGGCATATATCTCTTGTACCATGCACACGCTGAAAAAACTTCTGGCATAGCACACCTTTTAAATTTTGTCCTATCACTTATATATTTCTAGGAAAAATTGATTATTCACTCAAAACTTAGCTCTGTAGCATGATCAAACTAAACAATAGTATAGATCATTAAAGGAAAATTTAGAAACATGCTTTTTTCAGGTAAAAATAGTTTCTTGATATATATATAATTTTTCTTGCAGGAGACTGGCAAACCATGATTAAAAGCATGATTGTGTTTGGGTGGAAAATTGAGTTATAGTTACTATCAAACTCAAGGAAAAACCTTTCCTAATACAAAAGTTTCCCCAAAAGACCTCTCTCTATTAATTCTGAACACAAGACAAGAAGTAAGATCAATTGGCTGGTTTTAAATCAGGCTACCAACTACCTAGATGGATTACATAAAGAAGAGCAACAAAATAAAACACATATACCCTGTAAAGTACATTCTTAAGGAATAGACTTCGTGTAATTAAAACAAGTAATCCTATATTTCTAACAACTTTTTCCAAAACAGTGCCTTCTTAGAAAGTTCATTTTTTGAAGTCACAAAAATTTAGTTATCCATTAAGTGTACATATTCTCATAGACTCTTTAATATACCATTTTAAAGGAAATTATTTTTTCTCCCAGAATAACTGTATGTGATGACTTACACCAAAGACTTTGAAATATAAAATATGAAAAACAATGTTAACATGAAGTAACAATTAGATTGAAAGGATTTATACATTTTGTGGGAGATTTTATCTACTATTTTCAAATTTCACTTCAGAAATACTATGCATTTATTAAATATGTATTTTATGTCAAATACTACATCACTTGCTTTATTTCAATTGTTTTAATTAATATTCCTTGGGAAGAAAAATAAATCATATTCTTTCATTCACATTCATTTTTCATAGATATTTGTTAAGGTTTTAATATTCACCAGGAACTATATATTGCAAAGACAAAGAGGTGGAATAGATTTTTCAGCATTCTAAATTGGGGCTACAGTTTAAACATTTGTCATATTAAAACACACAAAGATGATGAACAGAGGAAAAGGTAAAAAATGCACAGCTCACTGAAATGAAGAGGTGATATATTCTAAAAGATACTATTAACGAAACGTGTATAAGGTCTTTTAATATCCAAATGTTAAAATCACCGGACTTTCTCTTTTTTGAGACAAATGAGGGATATTTATAAGATCTACATAGAACATAGGTTTTGGTTTCAGTGATAACACTTCTTTCTATTAATAAAGTTATTTAGTACTGCCAGAATTTGCATTTTTTACTTTTAATCCAAAATTTTATACTCAGTTATTTAAATAGACTAAAATATGTTGGTTATTTTAGAAGCAATATACCTAATATATACATTTACATCATCATTGTTAGGGCTCCATCAACTATAATATGTTTTGTTGGATTCTGTTTTTTATTAATTCAAAATAAACTATATAATATTTTCTCTGCAGGGAAAACTAACCACATATTTTCTAAAGCAGCCTTTCGGAAATAAGTTAGAAAACTAAATAAAAATATAAAATCATTATGTTTAAGCTTCAGTTACAATTGTATTTTTCTCACCACCAACAAAAGCAAAAAAGGAATCCATTTTATCTAAGTTTTTTATTTATCTAGATAATCTTCATAATAATCTTCATCATGGAACATGATAGACTTCTATGAAAACCATATGAGTTTCTATTATGGAAAATTAGAGTAGCCAAATGACAGCTGTTGACTTTTCTTGTGAATTTGTCATATGCCATTGACTTGCTCACCTATTTTATTGAAAATATTATAATTTCTGAAATTATCACAATCAAGCTTGTAATTACTATGATGAATTGCCTCCTGTTTGTGTAGTTTAAACGCCTCATCAGAAATTAGGAAACATATCAAAAAGAAAGAAGATCAATTAGCAATAAGAAGCTTGTCAACAATGGAAATATTATAAATATGTCTACTAAAGGGCCAAGATTAGCTAAGTCGAAATTTCAAAAATGACTTAGACATTTTCCCTAAACACATAGCCAAGTTTATGAAGGAAGTGCAGCTAACTATGAAATAATATGTGACAAGCACTTTCATAAAAAAATATCTTTTTTTTTCTATTATCAGAAAGTATGTATTCATCAAATTATTTGCTGGGATTGAAATTTTTAGCAAAAAGCTAAAATAAAAGGAATGTGTATATATATATATATATATATATATATATATATATACATTCCTTTTATTTTAGCTTTAATATATATATATAAACATTATATATATAAACTATATATATATGTATATATAAACATTAGCGCTATTAATTTAAGGTTTACCAATAATTTTAGTACTCACAAAAATAGTTAAATTCCCAATTACTTCATTTTTTCCTTGAGACATGAAAAGGAATATGTATTATGATTATTTTGGTCTTTTAATTTTCTGTTAAACATTCTTATTTTCTAAGAGGAAACTTTTGTTGTTACCAGAGTTCATATTTTCAATTTTAATGCTTGATACTGAGAGGCATTTCTCCTATAATACACAATCTCTTTTTGACCAAATAATAATGTGTGAGTGCATTTTATCCTTATATTAAATAAAAATCATTTTCACCGTATTCTTTCAGCTGAAAACACTCTAAAAATAAACTTTCTAAAGACTTCTTCAGATAGACTATGGCAGATTTAGAGAAAATATAGAGTATTTCTGTTCATTTAGTCACAAAAATATTTCCCTTTAAGATGTGAAAAAAAAATCAATTGAACTGAAAGCTTATGTAAAATTATTTTGATTATGTTGCTGTTAGGCATTGGCTACCTCTGTTGTTATTATTAATAGAAACCATCTAACTTATGCTGATCAGTTCTATTTGATATAATTTATAACAGATGTGTGTGTGTGTGTGTGTGTGCGTGTGTCTGTGCGTGTGCACTCTTATTTGTGGAGTAGTTGCTAAATGCTGTTTTAGGATTATTCCTGGCATTGCAGGATATATGCCCACATACATACACAATTAAATATTTCCTCATAGCATAGAGACGTGGAAGAAAGCAGTATCGATAAGCATTGAGGCAGTCTGAGCCGAGGGTGGAGATGTAAGATTGGGATAGATCTGTCTAAGTAAAAAGGAAATTAGAACAACATAAGTCAACCAAACAATATATGTTTTGCTTAATATAATATACGTATATCTGAAAGACTTGTGGAAAATAGGTTTAGCTAAATATGGATAAGTACATGCTTTAAGCCTGAAAGTGGGACAAGATTTCACTATGATAGGCAAATCAATAGTAAAAACACAACATTGGATAATTCTGAAGTTAACTTGCCAATACTCAGGTTGAATAAAAAAAATTTAGCTAGATGTTAGCAGTTGGTTCTCAAGAATCCTAGTATCATTAATTTGTCTACATTAAGCAGAAACATTGTAGCTGTCTTACTCTTTGACTAGATAGAAGTAAAAAACAAAATACAATATGAACATTCTTTCATAAAAGCCAGTTATGACCAGATACTTTACATTTTCAGTAAATACCAAATTACCTTCAAGAAAATATGTAAGTGGAAACAAGAAGCTAGCAATTATGCATAGTAAATGAGAAATCAGTAGAAAGTAACTTGATCCATTTTAGATTTATTTATATCATTTATAAATCTCCCCCTTTTCCCTCAAATCATCAAGTTATAATATTTATATTGTCTAAGAAGAAACATATACAGAGTACAATTCTGCTAGTTGCAGACTACTAAATTTTACAGATGAATTTTTCTACAGGTATCATTTGCACAGAAGAACAATTTTACAACCTTCTGCACATCTCTCTATTTCTCAGTTCACTTTATTTGCCCAAATCTTACATTAAAAATACACAATATTATTAAATGTATTTATTTATTAACTTAGTCCATCAGACTGCTATAACAAAATATCATAGACTGGGTGTCTTTTATTTATTATTATTACTTTTTTTATTAGTGGGTGGCTTTTAAATACCAAATTTTATTTCTTACAGTTCTGATGTTTGGAAGTCCAGGATCAGGGAGCCAGCATGGTTGGGTTCTTTTGAAGGCCCGTTTCCAGGTTGCAGACTACAACTTGTGTCTTTACATGGTGAAAGGGAGTGAGAAATCTCTCTACAGACTCTGATAATGTTACTACTCTCATTCATCGGGGCTCCTTCCTTATGATATAACTACCTCCCAAAGTCCCTGCCTCCTAATAATATAACCTTAGTGATTAAGTTAACATATGCATTTTGTGGGGAAGCAAACACTTAGGCCATAGCATTTATATACTTATCTGTTGACAATGGCCAGAGTAGTCTTCTTTTTTGGACTGTTTGATTCAGTCAGCTGATATTTTGTTTTCAGTCTGACAAAATGTCTTGGATTCAGGGTAAAAATGCTCTAAAAATTGTATCAATTAAAGGCACTTCACTGAACTACCGAACAAATTTCTGATCATCTAGATCTGTGTTGCTCACTGAATATGCAATAGAAAGGAAACTTTTGGAAGAGGACTAAAATTGTTAGCAGCTTTGTTGAATAACATGATTTAGCTAAAGCTACTTGATAAATCATTGGAATCAGGAATTGAATAGCAAATGCCTCAAGTTTACAATTAATTCAATAGTCATTCTAGTGATCAAAAAAGGAATTATGAAAGAGAATGTAAATATATGAATTTAAAAATATCAGTTATTTAAATAGATGATAAATTCACAAGTATGACATTCTAGCTTTAGGCCAGGAACTGAGTACTCATTTAAGAATGAGAGGACATTTGTATTTGAGTGAAACATTCTGAAATCTGAATCATTTGTGACTATCTTCAAGTCATTTTAGAATGTATCTTCATATTATTTTGTATTGATGTTAACTTTATAATGGCTTTTACTTATTGTTAAATTTTAGGCTAAATATTACACAAGATTTTTAGACTCAAGTATCTGCATAATTACCTATGTGTTTATACCCACTCTTAATTTGCAGAAATAATTGAAATAAAAGTTAATTGGAATTCAAATCCAATATTTAAAATATTATACCAACCAAAATTATATATGCATAAGTTTACCTAATTGAACATTGGTAAGACTGAGGCATATTACTGAAGCTTAATGTTTCCTGTTATTGCCATTACCTGATGCTAATGCCTACACTTTTATCCATGGGTAAAATGCAAAAAAAAAAAAAAAAAAAAAAATCATATAACAAAGGTCAGATTCTGCCTCTGTACATAAATATAATTGACCACTGAGTTGACCATCAACTCAAAATCAAAAAGGTGGTTTAATTTATAATCTCTGGGGAGACTTATTTGACAGGCTGCAGACCAATTCACAGCTATTCAATGATATTTCTGACACTTGTACAATATTTAATTTGTGATTAATTAAATAACTTGTCATGCCCCAGGAGAATATGTTGCTGAGGCATTAACAACTTTATTTTAATGCAGGAGTTTTGTGGATTTTATTGGTTGGTTGATTGGTTTTTACATTGAGATGGGAATGAGGCCTTAAGAAAACTGAAATCTGATAGAAAACAAAAAAAAACCACTAGATTATTGAAGGAGAATTCTGAATGCACAATCTTGAGAAAATAAAATATGTAAAAATAAAGATAATCATTATATGAAAATAATTTAAGATACACTATTGTTTTGATTGTTGTAATAGTAACAAAACTTGAAGTAGCCCATAATTTGCCAATGGCTGAAAGGAAAGAAAAACAACACTTTTTTACATTTTTATGAATTTCCATCACAAAATTCATAACAAATCTCAAACGCAAGCACTCATGGATAAACATTTGTGAAGCTTATTTATAATAGATTTTTGTTTGTCTCACTTTGCTTTGTTTTCAATGTATTTGTGCCAGTTATATTGCCACAAAGGCTTGTTTTTGTTTCCTTAAGAAAATGTTAAATTAGATTAAAAAAAACAAAAACAAAAACCTGTTAAAATTGCAAGAAAATAAGCAAGAAAAGATTATAGGCTTGATGAAGTTGCTGCTCTTATATTTTTCTTTTATGATTCAATGTGATTTTAATATGTATTAAGTAAAAGAAAGAATATATTTTAGCCTGCATTAGGAGAAATGGATAAAGTTCTATAAATGTATGTGTACATTTTCAACAATGTATTACAAGAAATTAATATGACCTTTCTCATTCTTTAAATATAGATGTGCTGACCAAAATGGTAGCCATGAGGTATATGTATGTACATTTAAACTTAAATTAATAAATAAAATTCTACTAAAATGTATTTCTCCAGTCGCACTAGCCACATTTCAAATATTTCATAGTTGCACATAGGTAGTGGCTATTGTTTAGAAAATTTTCATCTGGACAGATATAGAAAGTGACTTTGAAAAACATTGCACTTATGAATTGAATTATACAAAACTCTCATATTTCCCACTTTTAAATACCTATTACTTTATTTTTCCTATCACCCATTCTAAGTGGATAGGAACACAAGCTAGGTATTTTCGAGGGAGGAGGGAAAGTGAATATATTTGTCTTTTTTTTTTTTTTTTTTCAATTCTTGGTGGCAATAACACCATATAACTATCTACAATAAATAGTACACATGACTTGTCTTTGTTTCTTTAAAAAAAAATTGTAAACTTTGTGAGTATGTTAATACTGATTTAAATCTCTCCATATATTTCTGGCAGTGAGAGTTTTGCTCTCTCCCTACACCCCATTAAAATTATAATAAAGGGGTTATTAAAACAAAAACAAACAAACAAAAAAAGACTTAGACCCACAAGGTTGGAGACGAAGAGAACAGAGCAAGAGATGATAATCACAAGATTTTGGTATATGGCATGTAGATAGATGAAATGACGTAGACCTGACACAGTCTATAATTCACTAATAAGGAGAATGGAGAAACAACATAACCAGAATCCACAGAATCTGCAGGACAGAGTACCAGTGTTTGGGCTGAAACATTTACGCATGAAAATAATTACAGGGCCATGTGGGAGGAGAGCTCAACTCAGGAAGGATGGCACCCACCCGCAGGCTGCACAGGAAGAAGATTCTACATAAGTACTATAGTGACTATCCTTCCAGTCCTCATCATGAGGCCACACAACTCAGTCTCTCCCTATGTGTCTCTGGTGCCTTCTGAGGCACCAACTCCCCGCCGGAGCCCAGGGAGTCTTCTGGTGATTCTGAAACCTCTGATTTTCATATCCTCCCCAATCCCCCCATTAGAAGACTACCAATCCACTCTTAGTTGGCTGACACCTCTAAATTCCTTGTTAAAATTCCTGAAGAATCAAGTGATAAGAATCCAGAAACTTTCAATAGGTCTAGTTTCAATAAGTTCTTGACCTTGAATGCTGGGAACCAACAGGAGAGAGACCAAGGGACATTGGTTTATCCTTCAGAGATCAGTGGAAAGATTTCCCAAAGAAGGGGATTTAAAGCAAATGAACCCCAAGGAATGCCACAAAGTGACCTCTTCGAAGCTGAATATGTCTTCATTGTGGGCTTTGAAAGGGAAGATGAAGCTACAAGCAGGAAAGGTGAACAAATCCCCCCAAGGGGAATGGGCACCACAGCTACTCAGCCAAAGTCTCTAGCAATATCCTCCAGTCTGATGTTGTGTGCCCCAAAACACAGGGGCAAAGCCCCAGGCCCTATCACATCCTGAAATGCTTCACGGGATGGTTCCTTAGCAAAAACATGGGCAGGAACTAGATGAACCAGCCAAGGCTGAAATTCAACAAAGGACAACACATTAGACCCACCTCTGGAACATTCTTCTGATTCTCCTTCAAGTTTCCCACAGACATTGTTGGGTTCTCACATTATCAAAACTCCTACAACTCTTCTTACAGCAGCTGATCAAGAAACCAAATATGCAAACCTCTTCTCACCATTCTCTACAGTATCTGAAAGTCAGCTGATTAAACCTGGAGTGATTTGCTGGCAAATGATTTTGGAAAGTTGGTGCTAATCAATTGCTAGATTTAACTTTTTGTTGTTGTTGTTTTTTCCCAGTATGGGTGTTCCCTTTAGCAGTACAATAGTACAGCAGTGGAAGTAAAGAAGAAAAAAAAAAGTTTCTTGCAAGCATACAACATTTCTCCCACCACAGGAGAGATTTAGGTACAGCTTCTTGCACCACTGTTAGAGCCTTTAATGTTGATAACAGTAGTAGTGTGCCCCTATATTTAGCAGCCAAATAAAGAAGAATGATGGATAAATAGACCAAAAAAAAAAAAAAAAAATAGAAAAAGAAAGTAATCACAATTGAGAATTGTCTCCACTTTGATCGAAGCTTACAAGATATATCAAAACCAGTAAAAGAGTACTTAGTGTTTTGTTTTTCAAGTAAAAATATTATAGATTAAAGAGAAGAAACTATGGAAATGGTTATATATATATATATATATATATATATATATATATATATATATATATGTGTGTGTGTATATATATATATATATATATATATATATATACATATATATATATATATATACTTTCATACATAATGTATATGAAAATACAACTCTAATAAATATGCCAGGTAGATACAAAATACAATGCTGATAGCATGGAAATGTATATATTTTTTGAAAAATAATATCTAAATGTTATTAAGGACAAATATGACCTAGAAATTGATTAAAGTACATGAATATATACCTAGAATCATTCTGTTGTTTTTAATGTTCCAATAATCAACACAGATGTCTTGCTTTAATATTCATGGCAATATATTTTTATTTTATAGAACATAATTTTATATTGAAAAATATGTCCAATATAGTAAAATGTTATATTAATCCATATTACAAAGTGGTAAGTTTCAGTAATTTTAGTGTTCTTTTAATTCTTGATTAGGTCCCAGATCAGCCTATACATTTTTGATTATCCTTCCTCTAATACATAGAGCTCACAGCGTGTACTATATGTACTGGTTGGCAGCTCTGTCCCAGGGCATACTTGGATAGTTGGATGACCTTCTGAAGAAGGCTAATTGCATGTAAGTTCATTTATCCTGATTGTCTGTAAAAGTAAATGGTTGACCTGTGCCTTAGGCTAGCCCTTTGCAGTAACAGATGTTTCAGCTAAGGGTCTGGCTGATGTTATATAGCTGGAGATTCAAGATTATTGTTGCCAGGAATAATGTTACTATTTGAGCGAAGACCTGTAATCGATACATCTCCCTAGTTAGTGAAAAGTGTATGGCTGTGGTTGGAACAGATTGATTGGAAAGAACCCTAAGTTCTATCTGACTCTTCAGCTATAAGTTTATTTTTAATTTATCCATTTAAAAAATTATCACTAAGGTCCATATGTATAAAATTTATCACTTTCATATGGATTAGGTATTGTTATCTCACACTAGACTGTTTTGATGAAAAACCAAATTTACAAATCATTTACAACGTATGACTTATATTCTTGTCATAATTAACAAGAATATAGTCTCTTCACTATGTAAGGTCTCTTCATTATGTAAGGCAGGGGACAGGAAAACCATAGCAAGATCAGGGCTTTCCAAAGGAAAATGATTCTCAATCCATTCAAGATTAAAACTCATAAATCCATCCAGCACCATAGAGCATAAAGGGGATAACTTTGACCAGAAAATATCGCCATCACATATACATTTTCAAATTTCCTGATAGTAAAGCTGAGTGTAATTTTTTAGCTTATTCTGTAATGCAACCATGTAATTGGATCTAAGGGGATTTAGATTATTGTGGGTTAGGCAAATGGTAGAGGTTATTGAAGACCTCTGGGAAGAAGCAGAATAAACAATTCCTATCAAATTAGGTATTAGATATGTCCAAGACATCGTGGATTCTACTTTAGCCATGGTGCTTTCTCCCACATAGAAAGTTACCTTACTACTGACTTCTCAGGCACCATTACTCTGGTGTTCTTCCAAAGCCAGAAATGTCTTCTTTCAGAATTTCCATTCCTTACCACTAAGGAAAACTTGTTTCTTGTGGGCCCTGTTTCTCTTAGGCCATCTTCTGATTGCTAAACTGGTGGTCCATTAATTTGACAAATGAATACTTCACAATGCTAACTCAAATCCGTTTAAGCTTTTGGGCATCTAAACCAAGTTTATAACAGCCTATGGGGATTATAAAGAGGAGGTGTGAATCTAATTTTCCAATGGCTAAACTAACTGGATTGGTGACCATTCCTTTCTTCTCTCCCAAATTAGATAAAGAAAGCCTGGAGGGAATGACCCTCATTAACATCTGTGTGTGTGTGTGTGTGTGTGTGTGTGTGTGTGTGTGTGTGTGTGTATTTAAGGGCAAAATATCCTAGTTTATTCTAGAGTTAATATAAATAGAGCACTGTAATGTAGGGTTTTATAGCTCAATCTTAGGAGTCAGATTGGGCTAGGGCCTGCTCATAAATGTTCTTTATTAAATGTAATTGTTGCTATATAGCATACAGAATTTAATACTTGTCTTTTTTCCATTAATTATCACACACAGGCAAACGTTTACAATTGAGAATAATTGACAGTTTGAATAACTGTATCCTATTCATAGTGAAAAAATAGCCATTTGTAGATTTTAAGTAGTTATTGCTGTACGTGTGTATATGTTTAAATTTGACATGTAAAAGAATTTAAGTGCCTAGAATTCTGGTATGAAATAATCCATTTACCTGACATACGTCTATAAAATTCCAGTGCATTATTTCTTACTAATAGTCACAAATGTGCCTAACAAAGGCAGATTTAAAATAAATCACTAACATTACCATGGCAGATGTAATCATAATCTTCTGAATTAATATTAATTCATATCGTTTAGCTTAGGCATAATATAGAAATGTTTTTTGACATTTACCTAAAGCCTTTTGAATAGAACCACATTTGATAAAATTACTCAGAATAGTCCACCAGTTATCTAGAATGATTGCTCCAAGCTCTCTGTTGTATGATCTGAAACAATTTACTTGAAGCTTTAATATCACCATGGTCAGTGTACATGAAGACACATAAACGTACAAGACAGGGCTTAGCTATAAGGCAGTAAGTAACAAGCATGCTTTCTTCTCCCCTTTTACCAGTATATCCAAAATTATAATAAGATGGCTGATGTGAAAAATCAAAAGATAATTAATGTTTTAAATTAACATTTTATGCAATTATCTCATTTTGTCATATCACGTTAAACATTTTAAGTTCAAAGCAATTCAATATTAAAGGGAAGAATCAATAATTCAAATGATCTCATGAAACCAACAAGAAATAAACAATTAAGATTTTGTTATTAAGGAGTGACTGGAAATATTGACTCAAACTGTATGTTATTAAATATAGTTTAGGTAATTTATTGCTTCATAAGGAATCCCACTTGCTGATCAATAAATGAAGTGTCTTGATTTAAAACTTAAACATTTTTAGTTTTGCATTTGTTTAATGCAGCATACTTGGGTCACTGCTGGATTTTAAAATTGCAGATCATTTAAGTATCTTTAGTCAGCAACCTATATTTTCTGAAAGGAAATATATTCTTGCTGAAGTATAATCACTGGGCCACACCACTGGATGTTTAATCTTGGAGAAAGTGAATTCTCCTGTATTATGAGACTCGGCTGAGCAACAGCAGTTATCTTTATTCTTTTTCATGTCCTCTTGCTTCATTTCAGAGAGGAATTGGGGACTATCCACAGGATTTTCTACAATGTCAAATGATGAAATGCTTTTTTAAAAATTTATTAAGCCTTCAGTTCTCAAACCTGCTGGACTCAGCACTACTTTAATTTTATAAATATCTTCAGTTTTTAAATTACTGCAAAATATAGTCCAAGAATACAGAAATGCACTGCCAATGGAATGTCCTCACACCAACTATTCTACTTTTTAAGTATTTTTAGTGCTTTTCTAAATAGTTTCTTGGTGATTATATTAATGGGATAAGCCTCTATAATGAGATATCTGAGTGATCCACCAGACAAAGACAGATTTGTTTTTGAAGTGTGCAATGCAATTTTAGAACTAGAAATGTCAGGACTAAATTATTTGTATTGTTTTCATTTTAAGTTTTCTTCTGCCTATTTCTGAAATTCAAGAGTGGATTCTTAATTTTATTTTTATATGATAATGTAATGAGAAAGATACTATCTTTAAAATTATCCCACTTAATGTAAATGCTTCCTTTAAAGCTAATTTCTATGATTCTTTTTGTAAAATAACATGAAGTTCCAAAAACTTTCTTTTCTTGATGAGTGGGAAACCATGCTGTATAGGAGGAACAACTAGCAAATTGTGTAAATTAAGTCACATGACTAACAAAACTGCTAGATAATTCAACTTATTTTAAGAAATATATTGAATAAGTTTATTGGTGTCCCCAAATATACATATACTTGTTATTTTTCAAAAATTTGTTCAAATTGTGCACTCTGATTTTACCTCTAGTTAATACATATTTGTTATTTTTCAAACATTGTTCAAACTACGTTCTGATTTTAATTTTAAATAGGAGCGTAGTATTCTTCAGAATAAGAAATGATGACATATTATTAAAAGAAGAAACCTAGTTCACAAACTGTATAACTATATTATTCTGTGCTCCAAATATTAACATTCCAACGTTAGCAATAGCTGACACAATCATACACATGCACACACAAACACAGCATCTGCGGCAGATAGATAAGTAAGACTTAATGAATAAAAAAAATTGTGTTTTCTAAGATGAAACTATGATTTATAATAGTTTCAGATTATGGTAGAGAAGCAGCCTGGATATAATTTAGTCAAATGCTCTCATTTTGTAGATAAGGGAAGGGGCTCTGAAAGAACTTAGTGTGAGGAAAAAAAAAAAAAAAAAAAGAGTAGCAGATCCAAACTAAAACTCCTATCTCACACCCAGGGTTCCATCTCCATATCAAGTTCTGTATAAATATGACTTTTTTTTTTTTTTTATCATGGTAAAATATACATCACAGAAAATTTAACACCTTAACCATTTTGTTAAGTACACAGCTCAGTGGTATTAAGTACTTTCACATTGTTGTGCAACCAACACCACCATCCATCTCCAGAACTCTTTTCATCATGCAAAACAGAAACTGTATCCATTAAACAAGAACTCCCCATTCCTTCCCTTCCCCAGCTCCTGACCACCTCCATTCTACTTTCTGTCTCTATGAGTTTGACTACTCTAGGTACCTCATATAAGTGGAATAATTTATAATTTGACTTATATCCCTCACCAAAACAACCCCAAGGTCCTTCCATGTACATGGGTGAGAATTCCCTTCCATTTTTTAAAATTTACGTTCAATTACAGTTGGCATACAGTATTATGTTTTGGGTGTAATACATATTGACTAGACATTTATATACCTTATAAAGTGTTCACCCCAATAAGTCTAGTACCCATCTGACACCATAGATAGTTATTATTGACCATAGTTCTTATGCTGTACTTTACATCCCATGACTATTTTTATAACTGGCAATTTGTACTTCTTAATTTCTTCACCATTTTCACTTGTCCCCCCAACACCCCTCTCATCTGGTGACCATCAATTTGTTTTGTATCTGAGCTTGTTTCTGTGTCCTGTGTTCATTTATTTTGGTTTTTATATTCCACATATAAAAGAAATCATATGGCATTTGCCTTTCTTTGACTAATTTCACTTAACATAGTACCACCTAGTGGTATCAATGTTATTGCGAATGGTAAGATTTCATTCTTTTTCATAGCTGAGTAATATTCCACTCTATAAATGTATCACTTCTATTTTCATCAGTCATCTATCAATGGACTCCTAGGTTGATTCCATATCTTGGCTATTGTAAATAATAACTGTAATGAACATAGGGATGTCATACGTATCTTTTCCAATTAGTGTTTTAGATTTCTTTGGATAAATACCTAGAAGTACAATTGCTGAGTTATATAGTGGGTCTATTTTTCATTTTGGGGGAACCACTGTACTGCTTTCCATAGTGGCTGTACCAATCTACAATCCCACAAACAGTTCGTGAAGTTTTACTTTATTCCACAACCTCGAGTGCATTTGTTGTTTGTTGGTTTATTGATAAAAGCTATTCTGAAAGGTGTGAGGTGATATCTCATTGTGGTTTTTATTATCATTTCATGATTATTAGTGATGTTGAGCATCTTTTCATATGCCTATTGGTCACCTGTATGTCCTCTTAGGAGAAATATCTTTTGAGGTCCAATTTTTAATATAATTTTTTTTTTGTTTTTTTGGAGCTAAGTTGTATGAGTTCCTTATATATTTTGGATATTAAGCCCATATCAGATATATCATTGGTAAATATCTTTTCCCATTCAGTAGGTTGTCTTTTTGTTTTATTGATTGTTTCCTTTGTGGTGCAAAATCTTTTCAGGTTGATGTAATTCCCTTTGTTTATTTTTTATTTTGTTTTCTTTGCCCAAGGAGACATATTAAAAAATATATATTGCTAAAAGTGATGTCAAAGAGTTTACTGCCTATGTTTTCTTCTAGAAGTTTTATGATTTGGGGTTTTACATTTAAGTCTTTAATCCATTATGAATTTATTCTTATATATAATATAAGAAAATGATCCACTTTCGTTCTTTTGCATGTATTTGTCCAACTTTCCCAATAAAATTTATTGAAGAGACTGTCTATATTCCGTTGTATATTGTTGCCTCATTTTTCATAGATTGGTTGACCACACAGGGATGGGTTTATTTCTAGGATCTCTAATCTGTCCCATTGACCTATGTGTCTGTTTTTATTCCAGTACCATGATTTTTATGGTTACTATAGCCATGTAGTATAGTTTGATATCAGGTAGCATGATACCCTCAACTTTGTTTGTCTTTCTCCAGATTATTTGACTACTTGGGGTCTTTGTGATTCCATATAAATTTTAGGATTCTTGTTCTAATTCTGTGAAAAATGTCATTGGTGTATTTACAGGGATTTCATTGAATCTGTAGATTGCTTTGGATAGTATGGACACATTAATGATGTTAATTCTTCCTGTCCATGAGCACTGCATACCCTTCCATTTATCTTTATCTTCTTCAGTTTCTTTCTTTAATATCTTATAGTTTTCTAAGGATTGGTCTTTTACTTCCTTGATTAAATTTGTTTCTGGGTAATTTATTCTTTTTGATGCAATTATAAATGGGGTTGATTTCTTGACTTCTCTTCCTGATGGTGTATAAAAATGCAACTGATTTCTGAATATTAATATTGTATCCCACTACTTTATTAATTCATTTGTTAGTTTTAATAAGTTTTTGATGGAACCTTTAAGATTCTCTACATATTGTGTCATGTCATCTGCAAATAGTGACAGTTTTACTTCTGCCTTTACAATTCAGGTCCATTTTATTATTATTTATGTATTTTTTTCTTGTCTGATTGTTGTGGCTAGCACATCCAATACTATATTTAATAAAATTGGTGAAAGTGGACGTCCTTGTCTTGTTCCTGATATTAAAAAGTTTTTAGTTTTTCACCATTGAGTATGATCTTACCTGCGGGTTTATCATATAAGCCTTTATTATGTTGACGCATGTTCCCACCATCACCACTTTGCTGAGAGTTTTCTTTTTATTATTATTATAAATGGATATTGGAATTTGTCAAATGATTTTTCTGCATCTATTGATGTGATCATGTGATTTTTATCTTTATCTTGTTTATGTTGTGTATCACATTGATTTGTGAATACTAAATCAACCATGCATCCCAAGAATAAATCCCACATGAAAATGATGTATGATCTTTTTAACGTATTGCTGAATTTGGTTTGTAAATATTTTGTCGAGGATATTTGCATCTACGTTCATCAAGGATATTGGCCTATAATTTTATTTCCCTGTACTCTGTTTGTCTGGTTTGGGGTATCAGTATAATGCTGGCCACATAAGATGAGCTTGGGAGCTTTCCCTCCTCTTCAATATTTTGGAAAATTTTGAGATTAGATATTAATTCCTATTTGAATACTTAGTAAAGTTTACCTGTGAAGCCATGAGCCAGAGCTTTTGTTTGTTGGGAGTTTTTTTTTTTCCATTACTGATTTGATTTTCTTAGTAGTTATCAGTCTGTTCAGATTTTGCTTCCTCTTGATTCTGCCTTAGATTATTGCATATTTCTTGGAATGTATCCATTTTTTCCAGGCTGTCCAATTTGGTGGCACATAATTTTTCATAATATTTCCTTACAATTCTTTGTATTTCTGTGGTGTGTGGCTTTACTTCTCTTTCATTTCTGATTTTATTTACTTGGGGCCTCTCATTTTTCTTGATGAGTCTGGCTAAAGATTTATCAATTTTGTTTATCTTTTCAAAGAACCAGCTCTTGATTTCATTGATCTTTTTCTATTTTTTTCCAATTCTATTTTGTTTATTTACATTCTGATATTTATTATTTCCTTCCTTCTAATCACTTTTGGTTTTGTTTGTTATTTTTATAGTTCCTTTAGATGTAAGATTAAATTGTTTGTTTGAGATTTTTCTTGTTTCTTGAGGCAAGCCTTTATTGCTATAAATGTGTGTCTTAAAACTGCTTTGGCTCTGTCCCATAGATTTTTGTGTCATTGTGTTTTATTTCTCATTTGTCTTGAAGTATCTTTTCATTTCTGCCTAAATCTCACTGTTAACCCATTCATTGCTTCATAGTATGTTATTTAACCTCCACGTGTTTGTGTGTTTTCAGTTTTCTTCTTGTAATTGCTTTCTAATTTCATACCATTGTGACCAGAGAAGATGCTTGATATAATTTCAGTATTCTTAAATTTATTGAGACTTCTTTTGTGGCCTAATATGTGGTCTCATTTGGGAAATGTTCCATGTACACTTGAAAAGAATGTATATTCTGTTACTTTGGGTGAAATGTCCTAAAATATAAATTAAATACATCTGGTCTAATTTGTCATTTAAGGCTACTGTTATCTTGTTGATTTTCTGAGTGGACGATCTATCCATTGATGTCAATGGGTATTAAAGCCCCCTGCTGTTACTGTACCATTGTTGACCTCTACCTTTATGTCCATCAATATTTGCTTTATTTATTTAGGTAAGTATACATTGGGTGCATAGAAGTTAATGAGAGTTGTATCCTCTTGTTGGATTGATTCCTTTGTCATTATGAAATGCCCCAGTCTATTGTTACAGACTTTGTTTTAAAGTCTGTATTGTCTAATATAAGTATTTCTATCTGAACTTTTTCTTTCATTTATATTTACATGAAATATCTTTTTCCCTCCCTTTGCTTACAATCTGTGTATGTACTTCAATATGAAGTGAATCCTTTAGGCAGCACATGTACAGGTCTTATGGTATTTTTTTATCCATTCAGCCACTCAATATTTTTTGATTGGAACATTCAGGGCATTTACACTTAAAATAATTATTGATAGGTGTGTAGTTGTTGCCATTTTATTCATTGTTTTCTAATTGTTTTTGTAGTTCTTCTCTGTTTCATTCTTATTTCTTGCAAGTTGATGGCCACTTGAGTCGAAGACATTCTAAAATCACTACATGTTTTTTTCTCCCTCTTTACGTTTTGTTCATTATTTTTTTACTTCTTTTTTGTTAGTGTGCATTTGTGTGTATCTTTATTGTTTTAATTGCACATGATTTTCCTATTTATGCCTTTTAAACTTTGTACTAGCTTTATGGTTGGTTTATCCACTGCTTTTACTATGTTTGCCTTTGTTGGTAAGAATTTTTTTCTTTCCTATATTTTCTTATTCTTATTTTTTAATTTTTTTCTTCTTCTTAAAGAAGTTCCTTTAACATTTCTTGTAGTACTAGTTTAGTGGTAGGGAGTTCCTTTAGATTTTTCTTATCTAGGAAATTCTTTATCTCTCCTATTCTAAGTGATTCCTTGCAAGGTAGAGAAATTTTGCGTATAAAGTGCTTTGTACTTTAAATATTTCATGCCAATTCTTCTGGCCTGCAAAGTCGCTGTTGAGAAATCAGCTGACAGTCTTATAGGAGTTTCTTTGTATGTAACTAACTGCTTTCTCTTGCTACTCTTAGGATTCTTTTGTCTTTAAATTTTGGCATTTTAATTTTGATGTTTTTTGGTGTGGCCTTTTTGGGTTCATCTTGTTAGAGCCGCTCTGCACTTTCTGAGCTTCTATGTCTATTTCCTTTGCCAAGTTAGGGAAGTTGTCAGTCATTATTTTTTCAAATAGGTTTTCAAGTTTTTGCTTTCTCTCTTCTCCTTCTGGTACCCCAGTGATGCAAGTTTTGGTATGTTTGATGTTGTCCCAGAGGCCCCTTAAACTCTCCTCATTATTTTGGATTATTTTTTCTTTTTGCTGTTTTGATTGTTGTTTTTCTGCTACCTTATTTTTTAAATTGCTGGTTCAGACCTCTGCTTTATCTATTTTAGTGTTGATTCCCTCTAACATATTCTTCATTTTTCTTATGGTATTCTTCATTTCTGACTGGTTCTTTATTATGTTTTATATCTCCGTTTTTATTTTTTCTAACTTCGTTGACATTCTCATGAAGTTCATCCATTCTTTCCCTCAGTTCATTTGCATATCCTTATAACCAGTTCTTTGAACATCATAACTGGTAAATTGCTTATCTCCATTTAATTCAGTTCTTTTTCTGGAGTTTTGTCCCATCCTTTCATTTGTCTCCTCATTTTGGCTGATTCTCTGTGTTTATTTCTATGTACCAGGTAGATGTGCTATGTCTCCTAGTCTTGACAGAATAGCTTAATGTAGTAGGTGTCCTGAGGAGCGCAGTGGTGCAATCTCTTTGATCACCTGAGCTGGGTGATCCAGGGGTATTCCCTGTGTGAGTTGTATGTGCCCTGGTGTTTTAATTGGGCTCCAGTTGTTGTTGTTGGCACATTAGTCGGTCAGATTGAGCCTTAGGCTGACTGGTTGTGAGGGCTGGTGTGACTACAGTGGTTGAGCTGTTGTGCCGGGGCAGGTCCAACAGAGCAGGGTTCACTTAAGTGGGGCTCTGGTGCCCATCGAGTCAGCCCTTTGGGTGTGTTGTTTGTGAAGCTGGTTGGGTGGTGCTCTGGTGTGGTCTAAAGCTGTCCACCAGGTATGCTGCTGGGGCCTCTTAGGAGGGGTTCTGCTGCAGGCTAAGTTCAGTCACCACTTGTGTGAGTCTTGGTGCCTCTTGTTAGGAGCTATAAAGTGATCTGCGGTTGTTTTCCACTTACACTGGACTTGGAGGTACTTGGGAGAGGCTACAATGTAAAGTGAGACCATCTGACATTTTTGTTGGCCTGAGATCATTTAGTATGCACCACAATATGAGTTGAGGGTCCAGGCTTTGGCCACTTAATTGAAGCAATATTTTATGTGAAGACTGGCTAGCACTTATGCCATGCTTGGGGCCACCTAATGGGAGTGACAATGTAAGTTGAGTCTGCTCACTACTTCTACTGGTTTTGGGGTTGCTTAGCAAGAACTACACAGCATACTGAGATTGTCCACTTCTTGTTTGGGTTTGTGGACTGTGGGGACAGATTTCCAGAGAGCAGTTTCCAGGCTCTCGGCCTCACATGGAAAGGTACTGGCTCAGTTATCAGATGGCCATTCGCTGTGGCTGGTTGGCCATCAGTTGTTACCAGTTAGCCATTCGCAACTAATATAACTGCCGTGGCTACGCTAGGGGTTTGGCTGATTGGCAGAGAAGTGGCTGGTGAATTGTGGCTAACAAGTAGGGTTGGTTGGCAGAGAATCAGATGGCAGACTTCAACTAGCAAGTGCGGTTAGCAAGCGGATGGCGGATTGCAGATCGTGTTGATCCTATTTCCTATTGGCTGCCAGTGAGACTGGGGTGCAGGAAGACCCCTTGTTGGGGTACTGGTGCTTTTGTGTCTCTGCCAGCCACCATCAAAAATATTATGGTACGACTCCCCTATCTATGGCTCCATTGGTGTTCCTTTCTGGCCTCACCATATCCTGCGTTCTTATGTGGGAAGAGGGAGCTGAGATCCTGCATTACATGGATCTTTGAGACATTTTGTGGAAGTCCACAGCATGAATCTTGGCAAGCCGCTTGTATAGTGGACCTCCGTTCCAAAGAGAATCGGGCTGGGTGGGCAAATTGGGTTGGGTGAGTTCTCAGGAAATTACCAGGTCAGGGCAAATGGAGTTAGTCAGGTTAATGGAGAGCACAGATTTGGCTCCCACCTGTGCTAAGCCAGTTGGGTTGGGGGAGGGCTCAACAAAGTAACCAGGGTACCTGTCAGTGATTCCATCCCTGGAGAAAGCTGCCCCAACCTCTGACCTGCCAGCCCTTGACCTGAGGTTAGTTAATTTTGTACCTCCCTGTTTCCCTGGCACTTTTTGAGCTGCTGTCCCTTTGCTGGAGCTCAGAGCAAGTGAGTTTGTGAGTGAGTGAGTCTGTGCACAGGCCCATTGAGATCTGCATTGGCTCAGTCTCAAACAGCTAATTGTGTCTCTGGGACACAATCCTGACTGGTTTTCACAGCCAGATGTTATGGGGACTCCTATTCCAGGCACTGATGCTCTGGGATGGGGAGCCCTGTATGGTGCTGGGACCCCTCACTCCTAAGAGGGGACCCCCTACAGCTGATTCAACCCTTGCAATTCTTAATTGCCATACCATGAATATGGGACTTTCCCATTCCACCTCTCCAACTACTGTGTTTCCCCAAAAATAAGACCTAGCCAGATAATCAGCTCTAATTCATCTTTTGGAGCAAAAATTAAAATAAGACCAGATCTTATATTATATTATATGAGACCTGGTCTTATATTATAGTAAAACAAGACTGGGTCTTATATTAATGTTTGTCTTAAAAAATGCTGTCATACTTTTAGGACAATGATGGATATTTATTGCAGCTGAGGAACAGGAAAGACCCTCTACCTGTGGCTAAGCAGAAAAATAAATGCTATGTTATGCTCTAGACCTACTGCTGACATCAGGGCAAGATCACGGAGAAAGCCCTGACCTTAAAACCCAGGGACACTGTAGCTCCCTAAGAAGCACAGCCACAACAGAGAACATTTCACTAACTCTCTCACCAGGGTAACAAGGGTTGACCAACAAGTCACAGAAATCAACTGTTGGAAGAGAAAAAGAATGTAGAAAAGAATCTTCTCTGAGGCAGAAAGCAAGTCCTAATGCTGAAGCTGGACAGAGATGGAGAAAAACGTTGGGCAAACAAGTCCCTGCTATAAATACAAAATAACAGAGGAATCTAAAGCATGTTATTTGCTGAAGGTGAAACATACCCACAACAAATCCTAGATCAACTATTTTGTAGTTTTAGTGGTCAAAAACTCTACACTAAAAGCCTGGCAGAAAGAAAGGCATGCCCTTTTCTATGCATGACAACTATGTACCTCAGTTTCTACTGACCTGCACAAGCTGACTATGGTTTAATAATGAGAAAAATAATGTAAGAAAATATCAAGACACAAGATATCAAGAGCCAGAAAGTCAAGAGAACCAGACACAGAATAGCCAGATATTGAAACTATCAGAAAGGGATAACTATGGTCAATATGTTAAACACAGGATGAACAACATGTATGGTCAATGGATAATTTCAGCAGAGAGATGCGCAATATAAGAATATCTGAAATATCTCCATTTATAAACTATAAACAGTGGTAAAATAAATTTTTAAAAATGCTAAATAGAGAATTATATTAAGTGCTGAATTGAGTTCCCTCCAGAATTTATATGTTGAATTCCTGAACCCCATTAGCTCAGAATTTGACTATATTTGGAGAAGGGGTATTAAACAATGTAACTATGTTAAAATGAGATCATGACTTAGGTCTTCATAAGAAGAGGATATTAGGGCACAGACTCACACAGAGGAAAGATAATGTGAAGATACAGGGAGAAGATAACCATCTACAAGACAGAGAGGCCTCCGAAGAAACCAACCCTGTCAATACCTTGATTTTAGAGTCTAGCATGCAGAAGTGTGAGAAAATATATATAATTTTTTTGTTTAAGCCACCTAGTCTGGAACTATGTTACGGCAGCCCTGTCAAACAAATACACCATCATCATGGATTTGAAAAGTCAATTTTATTAACATGTCACTTTTACTCAAAAAATACTTATAGTCAACAAAATTGTGATTTAATATCCATTAAAGATATTGACAAGCTGATTCTAAAATTTATACAGAACATAAGATAACTCAAATATCCGTTCTGATTTAAAAAAGAAGAGCAAAGTGAGAAGACTGACACTACCCAATTTAAAGACTCATTTTTTTTTTTTTTCCTCTTCAGTAAATGGTGTTTGGAAAATTGGATATTCACATGTAAAAGAATGGAATTGGACCATCTTATACCACTCATTAAAATAACTTAAAGTATATTAAAGACTTAAATCTAAGATGCAGAATTATAAGACTACTAGAAGAAAACAGGGGAAAAAACGCTTGACATTGGTCTAGGCAAGAATTTTTTGGATATGACTCTAAAAGCATACTTAACAGAAGGAAAAAATAAACAAATGGAACTAGAGCAAACCAAAAAGTTTCTACAAATAATCATCAAAATCAGAAGGCAACCTAAGGAATAGAAGAAAATATTTACAAACCATCTATATGGTAAGGGGTTACTATCCTAAATATAAAAAGAACTTATACAACGCAAAAGCAGAAAAAAAAAAGGGTAAAAATTTTAAGTAGACATTTTTCCAAAGAAGACATACAGATGACCAACAGGTACATGAAAAGATGTTCAATATCACTAATCATCAGCGAAATGCAACTCAAAACAACAATGAGGTATCACCTCACACCTGTTAGAATGACTATTATCAAAAAGATAAACAACAATGCTAATGAAGTTGTAGAGAAAAGGAAAGCCTTATATACTGTTGGTGGAAATGTAAATTGGTACAAGGACTATGCCAAATGGTATGGAGGTTCCCAAAAATATTAAAATATAGAAATACCATATGACCCAGCAACTCCACTTCTGGGTATATATCTAATGGAAGTTGAATAATATCTGGAAGAGATATTTGCACCCTCATGTTTATGCAACATTATTCACAGTAGTCAAGACATGAAAACAACCTAAATGTCATATATATATGTTTTACACACACACACTGAAGTATTATTCAGCCATCAAAAGGAAGGAAATCCTGTTTTTTGCAACAACATGGATGGGCCTTACGGGTATTATGCTAAGTGAGATAAGTCATACAGAGAAAGACAAATATTGTATGTTGTCACTTATGTGTGCAATCTAAACAAGCCAAACACTTGAAATAGAAAGTACATGGTAGTTGCCAGGGTCTGGATGTTGTGGAAATGGGGAGTGTTGGTCAATGTGTGCAAAATTCCAGTTATAATATGAATGAGTTCTGGAAATCTAATGTACAGCATGGTGACTATAAGTAATAGTTTTTGTTATATACTTGAAAATTGTTTAGAGAGATCTTTAATGTTATCACGCCCCAAAAATGGTAATTAGGTGAGGGAATGGCGATGTTAATTAACCATATTGTGGTAATCACAATATATACATATATCAAATCATCATGTTGTATACCTAAACTTAGATGTTATATGTCAATAAATAGCTCAATAAACTATCTAGAAAGAAAAGACACATTTTAAAGCTTCAGAAATGAAGACAGTGTGGTATTTGGGAAAGGAGAAGTATAGAAATCAATGTAACAAAACAGACAATCAGAAATTGATTCACATATGAGGTAAATTAACGTTCAACAAAAATGCCATGACACCTTATGCAGAAAGGATAGTCTTTTAAAGAGATGGTTTTGGAACAATTGAACATCCATGTCCAAAAAAACAAAAAGTTAATCTAGATTCATACTGTATTTCCTATAAAAAAATAAATTCAAAAAGATACATAGACCTAAATATAAAACCAAAATATCTAAAGACGTTTACATTGGGGAAAAATAACTGTGATCTTGGGTTAAATTGAGATTTCTTACAAATTACAACAGCAATGTAATCAGAACTTTAAAAAAATTAATAATATATGTCAAATAGATCAGTTTGTCCAAAATATAAACATCAAAAATGAGGGGATGTAGTCATTGAAAGACATGCTTTAAAAATGAAAAGACAGGTAATATCTAAGAAAAAATATTTGCAAACAAAATCTGATGAATGTTATTAGATTATATAAAGAATTTTCAAAACTCTGCAGTAAGAAAATAAACAATTCAATAAAAAATGGCAAAAGATTTCAAGAAACATTTCATGAAAGAAGATATACTGATGATTATTAAACAAATGAAAATATGTTGAACATCATTACTCATTAGAGAATTGCACATTTATACCACATGTCCTTACTATACATTGATCAAATTGACTAAAATAAATTAGCTAATTAAATTTAAAAAACTGAAAAGCTGACAACACTAAGTTCTAGCAAGGATGTATGGCAAGTAGAACTCTGATAGATTGCTGGTAAGAATGCAAAACATAATTTGAAAAGTATTTTATTATGTCTTACGAGTGTAGTTAAACATAAACTTATATGATTCAACAATCCCACTAGTAGATACTTATCCAATTAAAATGAAAATATATGTTCTCATGAAAGCATGTACATGATTTTTTAAAGCAGCTTCATTTATAATTGTTCACATCTGCAAACAACCCAAATGTCTCTAAACTGGAGAATCGGAAAATACAGTGCATTAAAAATGTGCAATGGAATTATACCCAAGAATTAAAAGGAATAAACTGTTGATAGACACAACAGCATGAATGAACTTGAAATTATTTATACAGAGTTTAATAAGCCAGACTCAAAAGAGTATAGACTATGTGGATTCATTATATGATACTCTTGCAATAGAAAAACTATCAAGGCAGAAAAAAGCCAAGTGATTTCTAAGGGCCTGAAGTAAAGAGACTGTTTGGTTATAAAAGGATGACCAAGGTCTTCCCTCAGCTTGATTAAACTTTAGAAGGTTTGTAACAAACCATATGTCCCTGACTTCCCTTTTCATAGAGCATTTGCTTCAGTGAACTTTCAGTTGTAAATTCTTTCTCTGACCCTTTGAGATGTAAATCTTCTCCCAGTTTCTTGCCAGTTTTAAAACCCAGTGATGTACTACTTCTCAAGGACCTGAAAGCCATCCATTTGTAATGTAATCATCAAGAAAGAACCCCTATTTTCCCAGTAGCTTTGAGAGGGTAAGGGCAAAACTTTGGTAAGTCCAATTAGCAACACACATATGGTCTATTCACGTTGACCAACCTCACTCCTAATGTCCTCTGGTACTTTTCCACTTGTTCACTCCAGCTCTTAAACACTCTCCTGCCTTTTGTTTCAGTGAAGTTGTACCAAATTTTCTCCCTAGTGCAATATTGTTGATCTCTATTGTAATTGTCTTGAATAAAGTCTCCCTTGCCTGTTTAACTCTCTCCAGTGTAATTTTTATTTAAGAAGAAAGTTGAAAAAATTCTTTGGAATGATAGAACTATTATTTATCTTGATTAGGGATGTAATCTGAGTACTGTATGTATTTGTCCAAACTTGTAGAACTGTGCACTGAAAAGGGTAAAGTTTGCTTTATGTAACATATTTTAATTTTTAAATATGATTAAAAAAGAAAATAAAAATAAAAATTTGTCTTCTTAACTACTCTGTGACATTGGTTTTAACCAAAGGGCATGATTTCTATTACTTTTTGCCATATAAAAGTCTCATTGTAAGTTAGTCAATATGGAGACAATACTGAAAGAAGACAGCAAACAGAAGGACGTGGAAGATGTCTGGAGAATATGATATTCGTGCTTAGCTCAAACATTAAATTGAAATAACCCAGAGTTCAAAGGCAGAAAAGAGTGTTCCAAATGCTTTTGAGAAACTTTAAAGAAAAAGTGTGGCTGGACCAAAAGGAGACAAGAGAATCCTGAGTGACACACTACTTACAGGTCAGGAGAGAACTCACAACATGTAATTAATTGCCAGAGGAGGAAGGACTGCTAGACATAAGATTGAAAGAGTGGAGAAATATCACATTTAAAATTTTAAAAAGTCTGTCAAGTTCTATTTCACTCAAAGATAGTATCTTCTCTGTAGTATATTAGACAGAAGCTCCCCAACATCTGCTTGAAGACAAAAGAATAACCTGAAGTAAGTCCAATCTATCAAACTGATGGCATGATAATTTCTTGACCAATTTGATCAGTGTAGATGCAAAAGGGGCCCTGTAATAAAAGTAACTGAAAGTAACCTCACAGGATGATCTGATCATAAATTCCTAGCTAGGCAGGTCACGGTGTGTAGACACGCCTCAGGCATATAACTTCTTTAGTAATAGGTTTATCTTTGCCTTAAGCAAGCCCTGCCCATTGTTTCTGTGCATCTAGGTTAACACACCTTTTAAGTACCTATTTTACAGATCCCTGAGAAGGTGACTACTCTCAAGGGAGCACATAATCTTGTTGAATATCCTGTAATCCAACCTTGCTTTGTTTTCTCCCAGCTTCATATAATCCGTATGTTTTCTCCTGAATTCCAAATTTGAAACAGCACTCAAATCACATGGACCAACTTAAAACTGGTTTGCCCCCTTAAGCTTTTTGTCACGATGATTGGATACATCCAAATAAATATTTCTATCCACTGACTGTGGATGGAATCTTCCAGAAAGGAAGTTTAGGAAAGCAGATGTACATTTTTCTATATCTTTGTGTTTTTTCAAGAATGAATAACAATAGGACACTTTTATACATAAAAATAATGTCATTTATTTACAAAGCAGCTCAAATTGTTATTAAACGCACAGAACAGTAAAAATATCAACTTTTTTGTGTGTGTCTGTCTGACACATTAAATAAAAACCAAACAAACTTGAAATCAATTAATGCAGTGAAAGAGTTGAAGCAGATCAGTGATTAATACAATCTTAGAATTATTTTAGAGACACTGCTGCACATGTGCTGCCCCTGCCTTCCACATGCACCTGGAACCAGTGTCGCCCCTTCCCCACAGAACTAAAGGATGAGCACATGACTAGAACTTGAATGAACATCGGAACTTTTTCAGAAGTGAAGAATCCAGTGTCCAGGAAGATCCGGTGCTGAAGTCATTTCCCATAAATGGCCAAGTTCCAAGGTCCTCCAATTAAATCTAGCCCCATCAGGGCTGCTTCCACATACCTGTGTCCCCTAACTACTCAAACCTGACAAGCTCAGGGGAAATCTGTGACGTGGGACCTACAAATGCAGAGACTGAAAGTAACCACAAAGGATGGTCTGAACAGAAAAATTCCTAACTATAAGCAGGTCACACTTCCTTGACAAAGGTAAACTTTAATTCTGTCTATTGTCTTTTTGCATCTAAGATAACATACTTTTGGAATGTCAGAGTAATCTCCTTTTCCAGACCCCTCAGGGCACAACCCACCTCTCCAGAGCACTGAGAGACCACAGAATACCTCATCATTATCTTGTTCTCCAAATACCATCTCTGTGTGCTATAAATGTCTGTTATTAATTATCCTGTACCCACCAATGTAAAAGATGTATATGACTCTCTTTTACTTTTTATCCAATCACAGAGATTTCCCCCCTTTGCTTTCTCCCACCTCTTTAATCCACCACCAGTGCATTTCATGTAACCCTCCTTACATCTCCTCCTTTGATTCTAATGCATAAAATAAGCGACAAAACTGCCATTCTTTTGGAGCATTTTCTCAATCCATTGAGATTTTTGTTTCCCGACAATTGTGGTCAGTTTGCCTCAAAAAAACTCATAAAAATTCTCAACAGCTTTGGACCTTTCTTATGTCAACAAAACCCTCCAATTGTAAGCCAGTGGGAAGTTTGGGCTTTTAAGCACTAGCTTTCCCATTCTCCATTCGTGGACCAAATAATAAAGCAACTCTAATTTCTTACTGCAATCTCTGCGTTCAGTGTTTGGCTCTGCTGGCACTGGGATGATGAACTCTTCCTGTTCAGTAACAAATGCATAAAAGAAACTGTCATTCTCCAGAGCATTTAAAAATCTTGCTTCCTGGCATTGTCCTCAGTTTGGCTCAAATAAACACAAAAAAATTCTCTACAGATTTGGATGATTCTTATGTCAACATCAGGTAGAATAAAAGAGACTTTTTTCTCCTTTCTCCTCTATTTATTTCACCAGATCTCTGATATTCTAAATAAAAGGGAAATTTGTTTCATAAAAGCCATTATAATTAATATCAAAAGCTAGGAGAGGAATATTATGTTAAATGAATGTACTTTCTACAATGACTGGGACATCTCCTTTTGTGCTTTTGTAATATGTATGGATGCAAACAGTAGGGAACCTTAAATGAGACCAGAAGTTTTCATGCATATTCATCCAGGCCAACTATTTGAAATTAAATACAATTTACCTATACCATGTAATGCTATTAAAAACACAAGCAATGTAGGGAAGGAAAGAAACTTCTCCTACCCTTCTAGGTTGCTGACCTAACAATTAAATTAACATAAGACAATTTAACAAGAGAAAAACAAACAAAAGTGTAATAACATGTAGACATGGAAGAGACCCAAGAAAACTCAGTAACTCCCCAAAACGGCTACCATCCTTCACTAAAGACACAAGAAGATGTTGAGGGTGATGGAGAGTCAGTTATGGGAGGTTAAAAGGAAAACCCAGTAAACAAGGATAAGGCTCTTATGTAGATTTAAGTCATTGTCTTCTGCACTCATAAGAGTTTGTAGAAATAAGGTCATCCCCCTCTTCATGGTACAGCAAGGGAGACACTCTTACAAATGGAGATTTTCCTTATACGTGTTAAGGTTTCTGATGATAGGGTAACTTCTACTCAGTTGTAGAGCTTTACCTGTATCTGTAGTTGCTTAAAAATATTCAGCCTAAAATAATCTTTATGACAAACAGATATATTTCAGGGTGGCAAAATTTGTTCCACTAAAACAACATACTCCATTAGAGATGCCTATGGACAGAAAATGATCAAATATCTTAAATAACTTTCAAGTTGCTCCTTTTACATAACTTTTAACAGGCATACCATTAAGGAGCTAGCCGAAGAAATATATAAAACAGGCAACAGCAAACGATAGCCTGTGGGCCAAATCCAACCTGTCACCTTTTTTTCCTTAAACAAAGGTTTACAGGAACACAGCTTGCCCACCTGTTTACCTTGTCTATAGCTGTTTTAATGCTACAACTGAAGAGTTGTATAATTATGACAGAGACCATATGGCTCAAAATGTTTACCCTCTGCTCTTTACAGGAAAAGTTTGTCCATCTTAGTCTATGCAGTGCTGTCCTGTTGAACTAAGTATGCTAGAAATGTTTTCCACACTGTTCTGTTTGGTGTCAGCCAAATGTGGCAATTGAGGATTTTAAATGTGACCAATATAACTAAGTACCTGAATTTTTAATGTTTTTGGCTTAATTTTACATCAGTTTCAAAGTGGGATAGCTACACGTGGCTGAGTGGCGACTGTACCGCACAGAAGATGTCTAGAGCATGAACATTTGGGGCCTAAAGAACAGTAGCACAAGGCTACTTGGAGTGGGCAGGTCATAGCCCTATGCTAGAACGAATGAGAATGTCAGGGTGGCTAACAAGATGGAACCAAGGGCAAAGAGACTGAGGTTTGAAAGGTGCACAGAGGACAGATTACAAAATCTCAGATAATAGTAAGACATTTGGATTTTATTCTCAAATGTATGGAAAGTTACCACAGGCTTTTAAGAAGTGGTATGGCATAATCTTTTGAATTTTTTAAAATATCACTAGTGTTCCTGGATATTATTTAAAAAGCTTGCAGGTTGTTTCAAAATATACAGTGAGATCCTTTGTGTTATCTTGGGTTCAGAGAGCTTTCCTGAGAATGTGTATTAGAAATTTAGAGATGAGTTGGGAACAACAACAAAATGGTGAAAAATTGTATTTCAGGAAAAGTATGAAGCATGTGCCATGAATGGCTCTAAGGTGGGAGAAACACAGTGAGTATCCAAAACCTGTACGAAGGTTAGCGTGGCTGAAATAGGGAAAAATATTGAGAGTAACTACAAAGATGTAGGGAGCTAGACTGCAAATGTCTGGACAAGCATAAAACAACAATAAAGGTTTATCTCAAGAGCAACGAAAAACCATTTTTCATAAATATATTTTGCCCCCTCCCCATGGCTAAACAAAGGCAAACATATATTAGCATTTTATACAAAAATAAATAAATAAAATTGAAATCATTGCTTTCCATGGCCTCCCACCACCTCATGAGCACTAGAAAGGTGGCTAGTCTGATTTGAGATATGCTATAAGCATAAAATACACATTCAATTTCAAAGACTTACTATCAAAAAAAATACACATAATATTTTATTAATAAGTGTCATACTGACTGCATGTTGAAGTTGTAACATTTCAGATAGACTTAAACAATATGTAATTAATTTTAATGTTTCAAAATGTTGCTAGAAAACTTAAATGTGCATATGTGGCTCGTATTTGAGTGTGGATTGTATTTCGATTAAACATTCCTGATCTAAATCAGTGATAATGATTATCCTATAGGGGTGGCAGTAGAGTTGAGTAATTAAAAGATTTACAAATTTGGCATCGGTTGAAAGAGCATACGTAATACTTCCGATTCTTACTAGTGTGTGAGAGCTATTCCCTCTGCAAGTCTCTAAGGCTAAGAGGTAGTTGCCATGTTCAGATTTGGTTTGGCTTAGCCAGAGCACTTACAAGAGTCAGTATTGCTCAATGTGATATAAGTTGCTACTTTAACAAGCAGGTAGGAACTACCCTACTGCCTAAATAGTATTGTCAGCCTTGTCCCTTTCCATTTAAAAAATATTGTTTTGATGGGTATGGGTGTGGAGACAGGAAAAAGTTCTAAGTTTCATGATCATTATCTGGTTTGATTTCCCCATCAAGAATGGAGTGACTTCAGTACCTTTTTCTGGTTATTATCATGTGTTTGAGGTTTGGCATCTAGTATGTCTGATTTTTGAGCTTTCACCACTTTTTTTCATGTCCACGTCTGTCCATAAAAAGGATTATTTTAGTTTTTAGAAGAGCTAGTGCATTTGATATGTTTAATACTCATAATAAAATCTTTAGCAACTCTTTTTCTCTTTTGCATAAAGTCCAATTGTACAGAGAAATATCCTCATCCCTCCTCTGACCAACTTAAAATACCATGAGGTCCCAGACTCTCCAGTAAGATACTAAGTGTACTTACCCAGAGAAGTGCTTTATATTTCACTTATGGATCTTCTGACAATTTTCCTATGACTTATTTTTTAGTAAATTCCAAATCTCTTGGAAACTTTCCAGCTGGGGAATTCAATATTAGCAATTATGAGAAAGAATAAAATTTTAATAAATCTTGTTCATTTAAAAGACACATAACTATTTTGATTGTTCATGCTCTTGTTCCTTATGTATGCATGGCATATTTCCTGATAGAAATAGTAAGATGTTTCTGATGCCTCTTATTTTCCTCTTTTTTCTGTCCATGTATTATAGATTGTTTCTTATTATTAACATGGATATTAAACTTGCATGGATAATAACCTATTCCTTTTGCAATAGGCAGCAATTCCACATGCAGGATCAAGGTAAATTGTGGATCATGGAATTAGAACAGAGAAAATCCCATCCATCTTTCTATGACTATTTGGGATGTTTCTACCTTTTGGCTGTTGTAAGTAATGATACTATGAACATCGGTATACACATATCTGTTTGAGCTCCACTTTGAACACTTGTGCATATATACCTAGAAGTGGAATTGCTGGATCTTATGGTGATTCTATGTTTAATTTTTTGAGGAAATGGCATACTATTTTCTACAGCAGCTCCACCATTTTACATTCCTACCACCAATGCATGAGGGTTTCAATTTCTCCACATCCACACCAACACTTTTTATTTTCTTTATAATAATAGCTATCCCAACGGATGTGAAGTGGTATCTTATTATAGCATATATTATTATATTGAGTGTTATTTGAATTTGTTTCTGGGTGCTCTAGCCCTGTATATTTTGTTTAAAGGCAACAAGCAATAATTAAATTGGCTATTAAAGCATAATCTGAGCTTTTTGTTTGTTTGTTTGTTTTTTTAATATATACTATGATGGCCCACCCTATGTCTAGGTCTCGAGGCTTTACTATGTGGTATGTACTCTTGTCCTCAGGGCCAGCTTCTCACTGGTATATCTACCTATTGGACTTACTATCTCAGAAGTGTCACCAAGAAAAATAAAGAGTGTGATTTAATAATATTAGTTAAAATACTTTATCTTATCTAGACAGCTAAATTTTAATATTAGGTTGGTGCAAAATTAATTGTGGTTTTTGCCATTGTTTTAAACCTTCTAAACCACAATTACTTTTGCACCAACCTAATATTTGATATTGTGAACAATTTAAAGGTTAATTTCTTACTGTGACAAGACCATTCTATTCACTCTTTTCATCAATACCTTCCAAGTTCATTAACAAGCTCTCCCTGATCCGTCTGTATTACTGATAGTTGTGATCATAGTATGTTTGTTGAGCACTCATTATTTTTCTGGCTTTGTTCTATAGATTTATAGTTATCAATTAAATTGGTTACATAACAACCTGTAAGGTAGATTTTATTATTATCCCCATGTTTAAATTAGTAAACTGAAAGAGAACTTAGTTAACTTGTCCAAACCACAAAATTATTTGTGGAAATTTTGGTATTTGACTTAGGAAGCATGATTCTAGAGCCTAACTCTTAACTCATGTTTTATACTTTTACCTCAGATAAACTGAATTAAGTCAATGTACTATATCAGGGTCTCTTTCTCTCTCATATATATATATATATATATATATATATATATATATCAGTTAATATCTTATCTAAATTTACCTTTATCATTATTAATCATTATTTATTCATTATTTAATTACCAACACAGAATTTAATATTGGGGAAAATAGCTGGGTCACAGTGGAAAATAATTTAGAATATGGAAGACTTTGGATAATGTATTAAGGAACTTGCATATTATGAAAAAAAAGGACTACAAAGGCACAATGATTGTCATTAACCTATTGAAAGATTTTACCAGCCCTATTATGGACTCATCATTTTGTCATTTGCTATTCATGTGACCTAGCAATTTATTTAGTTACCGTGTCAGTCATCAATTTATAGTTATTGCTTCTTAGAACCAAACGTACTGTATTTTCTTCAGTGTTAGAGCCCTTAAGCTTATCCTTTCTTGAGTACTCTCTGTTAGTCTTAGGGTACCATATAGAGTTTTCTTATATCTTATAATCAGTCTTTTATTTTAGCTAACAATTTTCATTTTAAACTTCCACTGTTCAACCTACTGTGTAATTGCTATGTCATGATTGGACCAAAACTACTATAGTTACAATTGCTAGTGATAAAGGAATATATGTATATGTTAGGAGTCATGCCATGTTAACCAGTACATGGTCCCTCTGTATAAATGGTTTCTTGATACACACACACCAAATTTTACCAAATTATAGTTATATAACCTTTATTTTTATTTTATGTGCAGTCATTTCTTTTATTTTTGAATATGCTGCTTCTGGCTCACAATTCAAGGGTAAGATCAGAGGTTAAAAAATAAAATACCAAAATAATGACAGCATATCTTATAATCTATGATTTTCTAATGATGAAAAAATTTAGATAAACATCTTCCTCAGAATCTTCCTTGTACTATGTTTGGGAACAGTACAATGATTTTACTTCAATATTGCTGCAAACTAATGAATGAGCAAGTGAGGTTTATATATTTTTATTCTCAATATATTATGTCAGATAGTAAAGACTACAGTAAAAAGTATTTTGAAATTCAAAAGGCAATCTTTCCCAAAGGCAACTGGCTTTTTCACTTTAAAGAACAATGTTTTAATGACTGAAGTGTAACAGCAGAGAATTCACTGTGTGGTTTCTTCAGGAAAGGTTTTCTATTTAATTTGTGTATAGGATTCCGGACTGAGAGACAAGAGACAGTCTGTCGTCTCTTCTCAATGATGATAGTGACTTGCTCTGTCACTCACATACTCTTTTGAGTTTTTTTGAGCTATATTTTGAGGCAATGAATATTACTGCTTTAGGATATTCTTAGATATTTCCCTTAAGCTTCTAAACATGGGGAAACTATATTAGATGGATAGAATAGTTTGCATCCAACCACCAGAGATTTAGCTGTAAACCATGATGATGTGCAGCATGCTTTTGGCTTCAAGTTAGAATCTGGTTTCAATTCTGGCTCTGAACACTAAATGCCATAAGCTACTCAGCGGAAATCTCAGTAAGCCATTTTGAGAACAGCACATAAAATGGGGATAGAGTGTCCTACGATACAATGAAACTGCAGTAGGAAGTGTTTAGGATTCTGAAACCTATTGAAAAAATTAACTAAAACTCCGTTTGTCCAGGAAGTACTAAGCCCAAACCTGAGAAGAAATACTGAAAGTAAAATCTAGTACAGAATAGGTACCATAGTGGCAAAAGAAAAGAGAGGCTAGATAAAGGTTGGGGAGCGGATAAAGCAAACATTTTTAACACTTGGGGAAAACAACAGGAAAAGTACCTCTAGATAATGAAAGTAAGAAAACTGATTTGGCCTACCCTCCTCTTCTGAGAGTTCAAGAAAACATACAATCTCTAGAATATTGTAAGAACAATATAATCTCACATAAAAATGACCAAATATTCATTAACAGGGGGACTGATTGACTATAATTTTTATACTCACATAGCAGAGTACTATGCAAATACTATTTCAACTTTTAAACAAAGATAAAGCCTACCTCTGTATACTACTCTGAAGTGAGCTCCAAGGTTTATTATTTTAAAATCAATGGAGAAAATTGTGCAGAGCTAACAGAATGTGGAAAAGGGAATGTCTTCATCCATTAGTCTGCTATAACAAAAATACTATACACTGTCTGGCTTATAAACAGCAAACATTTATTTCTCACAGTTCAGGAGACTGGGAACTCCAAGATCATGGTGCCTGCAGATTTGGTTTCTGGTGACAGCCTGCTTCATCACTGAGAGCTGTGGTATCACTGTAATTTCACATGGCAGAAGGGAAGAGGATTCTCTGTGGGGTCTGTTATAAAAGCACTAATCCCATTCATGAGGAGTCCACTGTCAAGACCTAATCATCCCCCAAAGTTTACACCTCCCAATACCATTATATTAGGCTTTGTGTTTTAACATATGAATTTTGAAGGTACACAAATATTCAGGGAGAGATAGCAGGGAGGGAGCTATAAATATGAAATGTGCATATATATATATATGTATGTATGTATATATGTGTGTGTATATATGTATATATGTGTGAGTGTATATATATACACATGTACACACATACATACATAGTTGTGCATATTTACTCTATGATAAAAAAGAAAAAATAGAACAATAAATCATAACATAGGAGGAAATGTTATCTCTAGAAAGGGAGAGAACAGTGCAGAGAAGAGCAGGGATAGAAACTAGACTTTTCAAATATACTCTTTTTATAGTTTTGATTCTGGAACAAAGAACATATTTTACATTAAGAAGGTTATCCTCAAAAATAAAAAGTAAGCTAATACAAACCAACTTAACTTCATATTGAGGTTGTATAGCGCAGAGAGAAACTCTTTCAGGTAACTTTGAAATATAGTAATTTAACTCTACATTCTAATGTGGTATGAATTAAGGACAAAGAGAACTTACATTTTAGAATTCATATAATTAGTGATAGTTCTGTGATTATTCTGAGACAGTTATTATGTGCATTTTGAGAAAAATAAATGGGCAGTTATGGTGGTGGTATTGTGAGTTAGAAATTTTATTGAAGGGAAAAGGAAATAACAGTTATAAGATTAATGAAACTAAGTAAAGTTTTGGTAGTCTTGAACTGGCACTGAAAATGGTAGAATGTACTCGTGAGGTATTTTGTCTTTCATAATGTATCACACACACATATATTATTATGTATGTGTGTGCATGTGTATATATCCGTGTATTGATCACAGCAGCCTTAAAGTTCCCCTCAGCTTTACTGTGCTTAAGGCAGGTTTCTTTCTGACTATATGCCCAGACTTGCATTTTCTTAGAGAATTTAATAGAGGATGTCCAGTTGTAAATTCTTTCTCCACCACTTTGGGATGTAAATCTCCCAGCCTCTTATTGGTTTTAAGATCCAGGGATGTCTTTCTCAAGAGCCTGGGAGCCATCTATTTGAAATGTAACCATCAAAAAAGAGCCCCTGTTTCCCAGTTTCTGTGAGGGGGTAGGGGCATGACTTTGATAAGCACCAATTAGCAAACACAGATGTCCTAATGACATTGACCCACCTCCACAGTATCCTCTAGTTCTTTTCCACTAGCTTACCCCAGCATTTTAAAACACTCTTGACTTTTGTGTCACTGGAATTGTGTCTAAGTTCTCTCCCTTATTACAGTAGTTCTGAGTAGTCTTTCTTGCCTGTTTAACTTCTGTGACTTTTCTTTAGAAACACACACACACACACACACACACACACACACACACACACACACATTAATTTCAAATATTTTTATGACCTATCTCTAAAATGCTTGGAAACAGTTGTTAAAGAGAAAACCACAGGCCCTAAATGGTGTCACTTGTCCTAAAATCCCATGATACTAAACTTAGATTTAATACCTAACCTAATTACAGTTTCAACTTCTCCCAGGAGTAGAATTTTTAAACAATCAGTTTGGAATTCCCTGACCCATACTAGTGAGGTAATCTGCCTGATAAAATACCCTGCTTTCCTCTAAGGAGACGCCTGAAATAATCCACTCTTAACTTCTTAGTCCCCATACTCTTTCTGCCTATATAAGTGCCACTCATTTTTTGAAGTCGGAACATTCTTTCAAGGCTTCTTGAATTTATGTTCCCAGGCTACAGTCCTCAGTAGTGCACAAATAAAACATTTTCTTAAATTTATGGAGATATACTTTTATTTTCCTTGACACAATGTCTGGTCTGGTAGCAATGAGTAATTCTAATATGCACATTGTAGTCTCTAAATACCACTTTTTTGGGGAAAAAAAAGAACAAGGAGAACTTTGGAGAAATGCATGTAGCAAAGCTAATATCACAAAGAAAAGGATTAAAACTATTAAAGACACTGAGATCATGACAAACTGTCTCAGGAGCCATATGGATGGAGTTCCCCCGCCCACTGGCTAAACAATTTAAGCATAAGGATACTTGGTAAAAACACAGCATATATGCTTAATTGAAGAATCCATAATGTGCTCAAAAACAGAAACAAACACAAAAAAGCAATAAAAAACCCTATTGGTCATATTTGGTATTAGAGAAACAGCTGGTTGTTTTATTAAGTGGTAAACAACAACAGCTATGCATATATAATCTATCACTGTCTTTAGTATGTATCTTACCTTATAACTGAGGAAGTGTTACGGATACCAGCACTGGAAAGAACCCAAGCGGCATGCAGAGAGTTAGGAGAGTCAGCTTTATTATGCCGGTGGGCTCAGCGGGATCTTTCCCAAAAGACTGAGCCCCTAACAAGGTTTTGAGCAGGTTTTTATGGGTTGGGGACTTCCTTGAGTTGGGGAAGGGGTAGGTGTCATCTGGTGATTGGCTCGCGGTGTGGCTTGGAGGGGGCTATGAGGAAGTGGGCTGGGGCTTAGGCTGGGGACTTCTCTCTCTGCTTGGGCCACCATTTTAGCTCAATTCCACGTGGCAGGGAACCATCTTAGGTCAGTTTCTCCATCATGTCCCCCCTGTTGATGATCGTAAGTGGTAACAACTTAGAGATCACCATATTAGCTAAGAGGACGATAACCCTGCAGAGCAAGGATCCGGGCTGTAGCCCAACGGGTGACGGAGATCTCCATGAAACATAAGTACAAGAAGGTTGGGTGGCCAGCGAATTTTCCCCAGCAGCCTGAGGGACAGGAAGGGGAGGTCGTGACTCCTTCCTGGGGAAGAGATAGTATGAGAAAAAGCCAAATCATGGTTGCTGCCTAGACAGGTTAGGGAGAGGAGACAAGCAGCCCAGAACAGGAACTAGAACCCTAACAGTCCCTTTTCCAGTGGTGACCAGCTCGGTGGGTAGGATGCAATGAGACCAGCAAAGGCTAGAAATAATAGGAGTCCAATGACAGCGAAGACGGAGGCCAGGCAGATGACAGCGAGGCTCATCTGGGCTGTTTCTTGAAGTTCAGACGGAGTGGATGGGCCAGGTCAGGTTGGGCAATCCAGACGTCGTCCTCCGGCTGGGCTCTTTTAACTCGAGTGTAATGGATCCATGGAGCGATGCCTGAAACTTTAAGAGTGGTGGGAGTAACAAGTATAACAGTGTGAGGGCCTGTCCACCGGGGTTGGAGGGGCTCGCGCTTCCAATCTTTGATCCACACTTGATCTCCCGGGGTAAAGGGGTATACCAAGGCCCTGAGAGAAATGGGGGCCCTTTCCAGAATATAAGCACGTACATCTATAAGGACCTTGCCTAGCACGGCCATCTGGTTTTGGAGGCTGGAGAAACCCAGCTGGTGAATGTCGCCAGGGAGGCAGGTAGCAGGGTAGGGGGCCTATGGAACATAATTTCAAAGGGAGAGAATCCAGACTTGCCAGGGGTGCAGCATGCCCAAAGGATGGCTAGTGGTAGGAGGTCCACCCACCCTAGGGAGGTCTCCTGGTGGAGTTTAACTAATGTCTCCTTGAGGGTACCGTTCATGCATTCAACTTTCCCTGAGCTTTGTGGTCAGTATGCTATATGGAGTCTCCAGTTCATAGCCATGGCTCTGGTTACCGTCTGGAGTTCTGCTATGAAAGCTGGTGCATTGTCACTGTGGATGGAAAGTGGAATCCCGTAGCGGGGAATAATCTCCCTAAGGAGGACCTTGGCTACTTCGTGGCTCTTCTCAGTCCGAGTGGAGAAGACTTCAACCCACCCGGAGTAGGTACAGACCAGGACCAGCAAATACTTAGTACCGCGGTAGTTTGTCATGTCAGTGAAGTCGACTTCGAGGTACCATTTCTCTGAATCCAGAGGATGGGGCTAGGGCCGGACTTCGGATTGTTCTTTGCACAAGTGAGGCAGCGTTCTCCTATTAACTTGCAAAGAGCTGACAGCCGGCTAATGTAGAAGTTTTTGGCTAGGAGACCCTCGAGAGCAGTTTTTCCTAAGTGGGTTAACTTGTGATAGTCAGCGGTTACTTGAGGACCTAACAGGGCTTGGATGAAGAGTCTTCCATCAGGCAGTTGCCACCACCCTTGTGGCAATCTGGTGGCCCCTTCTGACTTTGTCCATCTGAGTTCTTCTTTTGTGTATCGCAGGAGGGACGTAGTGGTAGTGTCAGTGACCAAGAGTAGTTCACTAGAGCTTCCCATCGCCGCTGATTTGGCCCTGGTGTTGGCGAGCCTGTTCCCGACTGCTGAGGGCTCATTGCCCCTCTGGTGGCCCGACAATGGATAACTGCAACCTGCTGGGGAAGCCAAATGGCTTGTAGGAGCTTAAGGATTCCTTGTTTATTCTTAATAGTTTTTCCCTCTGCGGTCAGAAAGCCTCTTTCTTTGTATATAGCTCCATGGATTTGTACGGTTGCACAGGCATACCAAGAGTCGGTGTAGATGTTGACTTTTCGGCCCTCAGATAGAGAAAGGGCTCTTATTAGTGCCCATAGTTCTTCCCGTTGGGCCAACCATCCCGATGTAAGTGCCCCTGCCTCGAGTACCTCATCTGTGGTAGTTACCGCATACCCCACATGACGTTTTCCATCCCTCACGAAGCTGCTGCCGTCAGGATACAGAGTAAGGTCTGGGTTAGGATGTGGGCTGTCCTGGAGGTTGGGTCTGGTGGCGTAGACCTCGTTGATAACTTCTATGCAGTCATGTTCTGGATCCCCTTCCTTCGTTGGCAGGAAAGTGGCTGGGTTCAGGGTGCGCACAGTTTCTAACGAGATCCGAGGGTTTTCCAGGAGTAGCTCTTGATACTGAGTCAGCCGTGCATTCGACAGCCATCGGGGTCCTTGACTGTTCATTAAGGTGGTGACCGAGTGGGGTACTTTAAATATGAGTCTCTAAACTAAGGTGAACTTATCTGCCTCTTTGATGAGAATCACAGTGGCTGCTAAGGCCCACAGGCATGGTGGCCAACCTACTGCTACTGGGTCTAATTTCTTTGAGAGGTAGGCAGTGGGATGGAGCCATGGTCCAACTGTTTGGGCCAGCAGTCCTAAGGCTACTTTGTCTCTTTCATGGACAAATAAATGGAATGGCCTCTCAGCATCAGGTAACCCGAGGGCTGGGGCCTGTCCAAGTGAGCTCTTGAGATGATGGAGGGTGTGTTCTTGATCTTCTGTCCATAGTATAGGAGCCTTTTCTTGATCAGTTAGAGCATCATATAAGGGCTGGGTTATTGCCGAAAAGCCAGGAATCCAGATCTGGCAGAAGCCAGTGACCCCAAGGAACTCATGGAGTGCTCTCCGGTTGGTGGACCGGGGGAGGGAAGTGATGACTTTCTTCCGCTCGGTGCTGAGGGCCTGCTGTCCTTTGGAAATGACAAAGCCCAAGTATTGTGTACTGTTCTCTGCAGAGCTGGGCTTTCTTCCAGAAGACTCTATACCCCGTCTCGGCTAAGTAGGACAGGAGTGCCCATGTCGCGGTTTGGCACTTGGTTTCAGTGGCATAGGCTAGGAGCAGATCATACACATATTGCAATAGAGTGCAGTGGTACTCTTCTCAAGGGAAGGTGGCTGAATCTGAGGCTAGCGCTTTCCCAAAGAGGATTCGGGAATTTTTGAAGCCCTGTGGGAGCTGAGTCCATGTCAGCTGGAGCTGACAGCCGGTATCAGTTTCAGTCCATTCAAAGACAAACAGTGATTGGCCCTGGGTCGCCAACTGAAGGCAGAAAAATGCATCTTTCAGGTCCAGGCAGGTGAACCATCCGGCCTCCAAGGGCAGCTGACTGAGGAGAGTACACGGATTTGGGACCACGGGTGTAGGGACACTGTGGCTTGGTTCACCGCTCTTAAATCTTGTACTGGCCTGTATTCTCCATTAGGCTTCCTTACTGGCAGGAGGGGCGTATTCTACAGCGACTGGTACTCTACGAGTATCCCTGCTGCTCTGAGATAGGTGAGGTGTTTTTGAATCTCTGCCCAAGCTTTCCTGGTGATGGGGCATTGACGTAGCGGTTGGGGTTGAGCTCTGGTTCTCAGTTCCACCAAAACTGGCGCCTTATGTTTTGCTAGCCCAGGCGGGTTATCTTCAGCCCAACCCTCCAGGAAATCGGCCCTGTATTCTTCCGGGTTTTGTTCTACACTGCCGGTCCCGTAAAGCCTCCATTCTTCTTCCCTCGGGGTGGTGATAGACAGAATAAGTCCCTCTAATGGGGGCTGCAGTGACATGGTGGCTTGACCTGATGGTTCGAAGGAGATCCGCGCCCCTAAATTGGTAAGGAGGTCACGTCCCAGGGGTGGGATTAGGAAGTCTGGTAAGTAGAGGAACTCGTGAGACATGGTGTGTCCTCCCAATTTACAAGTCCAAGCCTGGCAGAACGGTCAGCTCCTAGCTTGACCCCCAGTGGCTCCCATTATGGTGACTCTGCGATCCCCGAGCGGTGCCACCGGCGTGGTGACCACCGAGTATTATGCTCCAGTATCTACCATAAAAGTCACTGTTTGGCCCCCTACATCTAAGTTAACCGTGGACTCGTGAGGGCCGAGTTCGAACGAGCCCGGTCTCCCTCAGTTCGACTGGATTCCTGCTAATCCTATGAAGTCGGGCTCCGGGCTCGTTGGGTTGGGATCGCGCGGAGGCCGAGGCTGGAAGCGGAGTATCTGGAAATGGCAGGGTTGCCCCAGCCGTTGGCCATGGTGCGTAGGGAAGTGGTGGTGGCTCTTTGTCGGGGTCTCCCTGATAAATGGTCTCAGTCATGTCTTTCTGGGCACAGCCTCGTGGGTTCCATGAAGAGAAGAACCTGGACTGTCCCTTACTATTAGAGCAGAACTGTACTCAAGGAGGAAGTGTTCGGGCTATTTCCAACCACGAGTCAACGTAAGGGAACTTGTCTGGATGTCCTGGGGTCCTGGTGACAACTACGTAGACTCGGCAAATCGTGGGGAGGTAAAGAGTGCCTTCTGGGGGCCATCCCATGTCAAAACCTGGCCACTCCAGCTCACATAAAGTGAGGAGATATCTGGGGGTCATTTTGACCCCCTAGTCATCTCCAAAACCTTTCCTGAAATTCTCTAACATGCAGTCTAGAAACATGGTTTTCCCGTGACTCCCTCCCATTATGTTCGGTGTCGCATAGACAAGGGAAGTGTCTCAATGAGGCACCCACCTGGCTGCATCCTTCTCGGGAACCTTGGGTACGTCTTGGCAAAAGTGCGCTGTATAAGCCCTGGGCCAGGTCGCACCCGAGAGTGCGAATCACCATTATGTTGTAGGACGCTACCACAGAAAGCAGGTTGGGGCTCACTCGGGCTCCATAGCCGACAGGAGAATCTCCTGACAGAATTAAATAATCTAATTATCCAATTCCTTCTAATGGAGAAACAACCTAAGATGGTTCCCTACCATGGGGAACTGACTTAAAATGGTGGCCAGAATGGAGAGAGAAGTCCCCAGCCTAAGCCCCAGCCCACTTCCTCATAGCCCCCTCTAAGCCACACCCCGAGCCAATCACCAGACGACACCTACCCCTTCTCTAACTCAAGGAAGTCACCAACCCATAAAAACCTGCTCAAAACCTTGCTAGGGGCTGTCTTTTGGGAAGGATCCCGCTGAGCCCGTCGGCATTCTCCACACAGAATCCCTTTCGGGACCAAGCACACACACATTCATTCAGGGAGGAAAGACACCCACCCCTGGAATGGCCCTAACTAGAGTCCGAAGTGGGACTCAGTGGGAGGTGATCAAACTCCCCTTCTGCCCTTAGGCAGGCCTGAGTCTGGGCCCCGGGGTCTTACCTGGTTGACTTTCTGTCCTTTCTCTCTACTGGGGTCCAGAAGGGAGTCATGGGCTGGAGCTGGCAGGAGGTCGCAGGTCCCGGTTCTGCTGAAATCAGCAGGGCATGCCTAGCCCCATCTCGGCTCTGCCGCCACCCTATGGCCCACTTTCGCCCAAACTGGTGGCTCAAGGGGCCAGCGTGGTTGGGTTTCCCAGTCAGGGAACCAAGAATGTTACGGATACCAGGATCAGAAAGAACCTAAGCGGCACTCAGAGAGTTAGGAGAGTCAGCTTTATTATGCCGGCGGGCTCAACGGGATCCTTCCCAAAAGACAGCCCCTAGCAAGGTTTTGAGCAGGTTTTTATGGGTTGGGGACTTCCTTGAGTTAGAGAAGGGGTAGGTGTCGTCTGGTGATTGGCTCGGGGTGTGGCTTAGAGGGGGCTATGAGGAAGTGGGCTGGGGCTTAGGCTGGGAACTTCTCTCTCCGCTCTGGCCACCATTTTAAGTCAGTTCCCCGTGGTAGGGAACCATCTTAGGTAGTTTCTCCATCAGAAGGAATTGGATAATTAGAATCGTATTATTTTTATTCTGCAACCTCTAGTGAGTTAATGGATCAATGTTTCCTACATTAACAAAAAGAGACCACATTGATATGTTCTTTAATAAAAAGTGTAAACATCTATAGATAAAAGTTGACTTCCAGAATGACCAAGTGATGCTCTTGGTGAGCTACTCTCCCACAAAAACAACAAAAATGTTGGCAAAACAGCTAAAACCAACAATTTCAAAACTTTGGAAATTAACCAAAATACAGAGTAAACTGAAAGGTGTCCATCCAAGGGAAACTATTAAACCTCCATAAGATAGCTATGTTTATGGCATTTCAATTTGTGAGGATGCCCCATCCCCTCCCTCGTTAACTCTTTGTCACAGTAGCTATAAAAATCAACAGACTCACAGTCAAATGAGAGGATCAATCTCATCCCCAGGTCACAGTCTATATTTTGTCCAAACCAGCAACAACCTGGAAAATCTCCATTCCCATGGTGTTGTGGTTATTTGATTTGACTCAGTGATCAGTGCAATGAAAAAAACTATTTTGAAGGCATTGCCAAAATGATAGCAACCTGCTGACAAGATTACAGCATCCACAGTAACTAGAATCCAAGTGAAGAAATAAAGAGCAGAAGTCCTAGTAAAAGTAATTACAAGGTAAATATAATTGACAGTATAAACTTAGTTTTGTTGGTTAATCTTGTGTTCTATTTCTTTTAAAAAGGAAACTGCTTAGCAAAGCAATAATCATGAAACCATGTTAATGCATAAAGATGTAATTTTTATGTTAATAATAGCACGAAGGAGCAAGAGACAACAAAATGTTCTTTTTTTTTTTGGAGCAAAGCTTCTGTATATCATTGAAATTAAGTTAGTATTAAAAAGAACTAGATTGATTTAAGTATATATGCTAATTGTAGTATGAACAAAAAGAGACTCTGTAATAAATCTGACAAATTCAATGACTGAAAGTAACCACGTATGGTAATCTGATCATAAATTCCCGACTGGGTAGGTCATGGTGGGCAGTCATACCCCAGTCCTGTAACTTCTTAGTAAAAGGGTGATCTTTACCTTAAGCAAGCCCTGTCCATTGTTCTTGTGCATCTATATTAACACAAACTTTTGAAATACCAGAGTAATCCTCTTTGTCAGACTCCTGGGAGGCATAACCACCCTCGAGGAAGCACATAATCTTGTTAACTATCCTGTAATCCAATCATAGAGATTTCTTCCCCTTACTTTCTTCCACCAACATGTAATCTTTCTTACTGTCCTCTGTAATGCCAAATGTATAAAAAGAACTGCAAAACTGTTATTCTCCAGAGCATTTGAAATCTTGCTTCCTGACATGTCATCAGTTTGAGTAAATAAACACTTACAGGTTTGGATGTTCTTACACTGATAGAAATTTTCAGGGTAACTGTGCTAATCTGTTTCAACTGTAAGAACCAAAATACGATATTGACTGGATGGCTTATAAACAACAGAAATTTGTTTCTGAGAGTTCTAGATTCTGGAAGTCCAAGATCAAAGCACCAGCAGATTTAGTAATTGGTGAAAGCCTGCTTCCTGCTTCATAGATGGCTATCTTGCTGTATCCTCACATGACAGTAGGGTGAGGGGTTTCTCTGGGACCTCTGTGATAAGGGCACTAAATCCCATTATGACTGTTCCACTTTCCAAAGACCCCAGCTCCAAATACCATTACTTTAGGGATTAGGTTTTAATATGTGAATTTTAGAGGGAACACATTCAGTCTATAGCATTCTACCCCTGACCCCGCAAAATTCATGTCCGTCCTGCATGTAAAGTACATTAATTCCATCTCAACAGCTCCAAAAGTTTTAACTTGTTCTAGCATCAACTCAAAAGTCTAGAGTTCAATGTCTTATCTAAATATCATCTAAATCAGATGTGGATGAGACTCAAGTTACAATTCATTCTAAGGCAAATTGCTCTCTAGTGAGAACTTGAGAAATCAAACAAGTTATGTGCTTCCAAAATATAATGATAGGACAGGCATGGATAGACTTTTGTATTCCCAAAAGAAGAAATAAGAAAGCAGAAAATAGTGGCAATGATGAAGCAAGTTCAAAGTGGAAAACAGTCATAAATGTAAGAGATAAATCTACAAAATTCTTAGAAGACATCTCAAGAGTAAGTCTTTATTACCCTGGATTTGGGAATGGTTTTTTAGGACACCGAAACTACAAGTGACAAAAGAAAAACTGGTCTTCATCAAAATTAAAAACTTGTGCTTCAGAAATACCTGTAAGAAAAATACATCTAACAGAATGAAACAAAGTATTTGCAATGACATATAGGATAAGAAACTGTATCTAGAATGTATAAAAACTCTTGCAACTCAACTATAAAAACACAACCCAATTAGAAATGAGCAGAAATTGGAATAGAAATATCTTTAAACAAGATATACAAATGGCCAATAAGCATGTGTAAAGATACTCAATGAGATACCATTTCATATTTACTGTTGATGTAGGATGTTCCTTAGTGTATGCCAGGTTCATAGTCTCATGGGGCTGAAGAATGGATACACAGATGCAGGAGAGGCAAAGAGTTGCACAGGAAGATAGTTTACTATAGCAAGCAAAGAGTTACAGCTCCTGAGCGGGAGGGAGTACGCGGAACTGGGATGCCCACTAGCTAAGGTGAAAAGCTTGTGTTTATATACCTTTATTTCTACCTGGAAGGGGGATGATGGGATGTGGGTACCTATGGATAATGTTTCCCAGACTCGCTCTACTGCTCAGCTTGGGGGGGACTATTGAAACAACTCAGTTGTCCCAGAACTTGATTGATGATATTGTTGTCCTAGTATAGTTGTCCTGGTACAGGTAAGCTCTGTTTTTGTTTTGTTTTTTCTGTTTTTGCTCAGTCTACCAAGAAAATTTTAACTGCCTGATTTCATGCTAACTAACTTGCCTCATTATGATGGCTATTAAAAAAAGACAGATAATAAGTGTTGAGGACATTGAGAAATTGGAACCCTTATATATTGCTGGTTGGAATTTAAAATTGTGCAGTTGCTTTGGAAAACAGTGTGTCAATTCCTCAAAATGTAAAACATTGAGTTACCATACAGCCCAGCAATGCCATCTCTCTATATATAGCTAAAGGAATAAAACCATTTCTCCATACAAAAACTTGTATACAATGTTCATAGAACCATTATTCATAATAGCCAAAAGTTGGGAAAAGCGCAAATGTCCATCAACTCATAATAGAGAAACAAGATGAGATATACCCAAACTATGATATCATTTATATTATTAAACAATAGAAAGGTATAAAGTATTAGTACATGTTGCAACATGGATGAACACTGAAAATACCATGATAAATTAAAGAAATCAGTCAGAAAAGATACATCTTGTATTATTATTTTGAAAATATTTAATTTTTATTAAGTATACATTTACATATATGATTATTATTTAGATAAAATCTACAATAGAATCATATTTATAAGGACAAAAAGTAGATTAATTGTAACCTAGGAGAGGCAGGTGAGAAAGGGACTGCTAATGCAGAGGGGATTATTTTAGAGATGATGAAAATATCCTGAAATTATATTGTGGTACAGCTTACATGACTGTGTGGATATACTAAAAAACGACCTAACTTTAAACCTTCAATAAATGGATTTTATGATATGTGAATTATGTATAAATAAAGATACACATATATCATATAGATAATATTCTTCTAATAAAATAAATGCCACTAAAATATCTATATTATTTTCTATTTTGGTGGACTACATGGGCTTACTATGTCAAATATTTTACTTAACTATTATAATGTAAAATAAAACTAATATTATGCATCTACTTCTAATTTTCTATGTAAATAAAACTCTCTGGTTCCTAAGTGAAGAAACTTAACTTTCTTTGAGTAGATAAATACATGTTAGATAACCTAATACTTTACTGTGTTCCATGCCCATTGCAGAACAGATGATGAGGATATTAATGAATGTTGAAAGTTGTACATTCATTGAAATAAACCCTAGATAATTAAGAAATATCATAATTTTATGCCATAAGAGTAAATCATCAGCAACATATAATTAATTTATACTTATAACTATTTTTTCTCTAAATTGATAACTGTGTTTCCAAACAATATCTTTTCTTTGTTATATTTTTTAGTGGATACTCCACCCAAATGTTCAATATTGTTTTAATCTTGTCCTGAACTGTTGTTAGTCTCAGTCTATCATATTTCAGTGCCAAGAAGTTTTAAAAGTGTGTTATGCAGCCACATGACACTTCTTTGCTGTGTGAATTTAGGCAAGTTGATTAACTGCATTTTATCATAATCTTTTTGTGTTTAAAAGAGGTCAATGGCTGTCTACCTTATTGATTTGTGTGAGGACAAAATGAGTTAAAATACAGAAAACACCTGATAATGTTACCTGTTACTACTTTTACTTAGAGACAGCTTCTTGGGTCTCTTTTGTTATTCTACTGTTATTGTTAGTTCTACCTAAAAAATAGCACATTATCAATTACAGATATTTTCATAGTCTAGGACTAATCCCTAAATGTCCTTCACCTGATCTCCTTCTATCATTTTTGAAGTATTTATTAGCAAATATAATAACAACATCAAATGTTTCTATTATCTGACATACTTTGATTTCCCTCTTCTGCTCTAACCTCCCTTCCAGATTTCTCTGTATTTTAATTCATATATTCTGTAACTAAACCTGTTGAAAAATTATACTTAAGCTATCTATCATACATTGGATTTGACTTTAGGAAAACTATGTTGGAGAACTGTTATGTTCTGCTTCTTTGATTAACTCAGATGATGACCAAAACAAAACAATTGAAAAAAAATTACAAACTTCTTGTAACTAATGTTTTTGGCTAGCTTAGTTGCTCTATGACATATATTTTATAGAGTAGACAATGATATTTTACATGTTGTATTTCAATATATTGTATGCATATTTGTTGTATTCATTAATTGAAGTGGTTATTGGGTTTTATTATTTATTTATTATAAAGGATGACATTTGAACATGTCTGACTTTGAGTCTGCCTTTATGGAACTCCTTAACTAGTAGGGAGAATTTGCATTCAACATTAATTATACATATTTTGTATTGAGTTTATGCTAAGGATGAGATTGTCAATTCAGACTCATACAATTGAGAGATCTCAGCTGGTATCAAAACGTATTAATAACTTCAAGGATTCAGGCAATTAGGTGGAACAAACAAAGCAGGGAGAGATCTGGACATCAAGGGTGGCTCTCCATGTCCTTTCCTGCCTTAGACATGACTTCTGCTCCAGAATAAAAGAAATCTCTATGTGAAACATATGGGTTATTACCTCAGATGTCAGGAAACATTTAGCTTATAAAACTTGTCTGTACTTCAACTTACATGACATTTCCTAAGGAGCCATACCCATAAATCCTTAGTTTCTTGGTTTGTTTTTCTACCAACAATTCTTAACGTGGACCATCCTGTTAAGAATATTCATTAATAAGTACCCTCTTTCTAGCAAAAAAAATCTATTTAATCAGAAGTCCATTTACCACACGGACAAGGAGATTAACTCGAATGACTTACTTCTTTCTTTTTGCCAGGGGTATTCCCTGATGTAGGGAGCAAATAGATCACAGGCTATGAATTTCAACTATATATGCTTCCTTTATATTTATATGAGAAAAGGGAATCCACAAAAAAGGATATTCCACAACATTACTTATCTGAGAAAGGGATGGGTATGGGTGCTACAATAACTTTACACTAAAAATATGATGTGGGTTTCCATTAAACTGTGTGGCAAATCATTTATTCATTTTTAAGTATATCTTTCCTCTATTTGACTCAATCTATGACCATGCAGGAAATAGTATACCATTGTGGTCTAGTGTAGTCTAAGTAGTATTTGTTAAAAAGCAAACTTAAAAAAGGAATGAATCTTCAAAAATCTTGCTGACCTGAAATGTTGGTAAATTAGGCATCAAGAGCACAATACTTTTTTATGCTTTCATATTTTTGCTGTGTATTGTTTTATTGCAGAATATTTTATTGTAATAGCAGTCATTTCTGAGATCACACTTGCTTTTATGATTTTCGTATGATTGGATACATTGAATACATTACATAAATAAAACTTGACTTATTAGTTGAGATAAAGATACGTGTGAGTGTTTCTAAATGTCATCTTACTCAGAGTCTATTTTATATAAATTACAGGAATGGATCCCTAAAGACAAATCTCAGGAACACTGATCTGTGTAAAGCTTCTTTATCAACTGCTAAGATGATGGGACATCATATCTTTGCAGACTACACAAATCTAAAATGTGGGAACAAGGAGTGGCTAAAGATGAACAAAACAGAAAGTCAAAGCAAACCTAAGAAGTAAAGTTATTAAGTGGAATATAAATGTGAAAATAGCCGGATAATGGATTCTCAAAGTTGCTGAATGCATGATTGTATTTTCTCATATTTTATTCTCATATTTAGCTAGATGGTAGATGATAAATAATAGATGATGATAGAAAGACAGACAGACAGACAGACAGACAGACAGACAGACAGATAGATAGAGATAGAATACCATTCTATGTTTATAATTTTTGTTTCCTTTACTAACACTTATCTTTAGGGAATAATACCTAAAATACTATACAATATTATACCTTTGAAGAGATTTTTAAAAGATTGAAAGTAAATGCATGTTTATTGAAAACAGGTGTTTCCTTTGTTTTCTAAGTTTTAAAAAACTGAGATATAAATCACAAATCATGAAACTCACCAATTTATAATGTAAAATTCAATGTTTTTTCAGTATTTACAAGGTTGTGTGAACAAGACCAGTAATTCCAGATCTTTCTCATCATCCCCAAAGGAAACTCTTATCTACAATCAGTCACTTCTCTTTTCCCCCTTCCCTGGTCTCCTGCCAACTACTACTTTACTTTTTTGTCCCTATAGAGAACTGCCTATTCTGAACAAAACAGAAAGTCAAAGCACACATACAAGTAAAGTTATTAAGTAGAATATAAATATGAAAATATAAGTGGAATCATACAATATGTGACTTTTGTGACTGACCTCTTTCACTAAGCACAATATGTTCAAAGTTTGTGCATTATATAGCATATAAAATTATTATTATTATTTTTTGATTGGCTGAAAAATATTCCATTGTATAGATATACCAAATTTTGTTTATCCTTTAATTAATTGATATACATTTGGGTTGTTTCCACTTTTTGAGTCTTGTGAATACAGGTGCTTACTAGAATTATTTAATATGCTCATCCTATATTCTATAACTAAGAAAGAAACTGGATTTCTGGTTTATGTTTATATTGTTTTTAAATTGGTACCAAAATGTTGTTTTTTTAATGTCAGAGAAGCCAATGCAACAGAAGATTATATTCAAACTTTTTTACTGCCTTTATCTTTAAATTAAAAAAAAAAAAAATCATATATATATATATTTTTTTTTTCTTTTTTTAAGGAAAAATTGCTGTTATTGCTATGGCTGCAAAACTCACTTATCAAGATCTTATAAAATATAAATATAATAGTCATCAATATATAAGAATACTTAAGAGTTTTATTTATAGGATCCAAAACATTGGCATAATGCATTTAATCACTTACTATTCCAATGCTTGCTTTTCCTAAATACGGTCCACGTATGGGTCACCTCTTTGTCTCATATGCAATGTTTGTTTTGTGCTTATAGACCATAGAGACCATGCATTTTTAATGTGGGTGATAGCTCTTGCAAGTGGATGAGAATTACATATTGGGGTCACAAAATTCTTAGAGAATACAATGGTTTATAAGTCTCTAATGCTTAACCCTGCCCAACAAAATCTTTTTTTGTTAATATTTAATTTCTTTTGTGAAATTTAAATTATATATATATATATATATATATATATATATATATATATATATATATATATATTAACAGTGCAACCAACAGTGAATAAGTGTTGAAAAACACTGATCTGGACAATACTATACTTTTAAAACTTTTGAAAAGACTACCTGCAGAAGACCAGGTAAGAAATAGTTTTACAAACAATTTAGAGCAGTAGAGGACCCTCACATTACGATACCAAAAGCAAATTAGAAATTAAATTAGGAATTATTTTGCCAAAATGGTATTAGCTATTCGCAGGAGATTTTTTATAGTCCACTCACCTCCTCATTCCTTCCTTTAATTAATATTCCTACGTAGTCTATGTTTTTGGGTGTGTTTTTTTGTTGTTGTTGTTAAAGTTTATTGGTGCGACAACTGTTAGTAAAGTTACATAGATTTCAGGTGTACAATTCTCTACTACATCATCTATATATCACATTGTATGTTCACCACCCAGAGTCAGTTCTCTTTCCATCACCATATAGTTGATCCCCTTTACCCTTTTGTACCATCCCCTATGTTTTCTTTCTAAATATTATGTGGAGATTTTAACTGTCTTTTATTCACTATTTCCAAAGATGTGTTGGGAGACCTCATCTGCCATATTAATAGTACGGTTGACCTCTGAACAACGCAGTGGTTAGGGGTGCTGACAGCCCATGCAGTCTAAAATCCTAGTGTATCTTTTGACTCCTCCAAAACTTAACTACTAATAGCTTTTTGTTGACCAGAAGCCTTACTGATAACATGAACAACTGATTAACACAGATTTTGTACATTTTATATATTATATACTGTAGTTTTACAATAAAGTAATTGAGAGAAAATAAGATGTTATTAAGAAAAAATCACACAAAAGTGAAAATATGTTTACAGTACTATACTGTACTCATATTTATCAATACCGTAAATTTACATCACCTGCTTACAAGATGAAAAACTACGCATATAAGTGGACCCATGCAGTTCAAACCATGTTGTAAAAGAGTCAACTGTACTTAGATAAAATGAGGGATGGTGGAGAAGAAACAGTTGTTAAGGGGAAATGGTGGAAGGGGAAAACGAAGGAAGGAAGGGATGGATAGAGGGACAAAAGAAGGAAGGCGATTAAGGTCCAGTATAACTTTGAAATGCCAATATCCTAACAAGCTAGCCTCTAGCAGAATGCAATTCGTAGTATTCACAAGTAAATCTTTTTTTTTTCTGTATGAATAAATGTATAAATATGTGATAAACTTTTAGTTTAACACTAATACATTATCCTCTCTTAGAATTAGGCAAAACTTTCCACTTAGTTCCTCCCACATGAGAGGTGAGACTTTTCTGATCTTTAGAGTTTATGAACTGCTGGAAGAGACTCCCCTCAGAGAAACTGGTATTAGATAGTCAACCACTAAGAGGGCAAAACACCGAAATCAGGAAACACAGAGATGAATTTACAATAAATGTGCCAGAATGACAAGAAGATTCTGAAAAATTTTCCTATTACATCATCCACAATAAACCTTACGTTTTGTCATGGCTTGCAGAATGAAAATTACTGAATAACGTCTATATATTTTTTTGCATTTTAATTGCATGTTTAGCAACTCTGGCTCATTAAAGTGAATTAAGGAGAATATTGTAAATATTCACAAACATATTGTACAATAATCAACATGTAGACTTTTTAGTTACTAAAAAGCAAATTCAATAAAACATGTTTATTGAAAATGTAAAAGAGGGTTACTTGTCAGTAAAATTCAACATCAGCACCGACTTTTTACCAAAGTTTGTCATGAATGCATACAATATATAGATACTACTCTATTTTATCATTTACAACCATAAGGTATGCACAAATCTATTATAAAAAGTTAAAATTTATCAAATGTATGCAGAGCTAATAGACACCACACCAGAGGAATTAACAGAAGACGACCTGATGGACATGAGTGCTTCTGAACCTGTGCCATGAGGAAGACAATGTAAAAGCAGTGCCAGAAAAAAAAAAATTGACATTAGACAATCTGACAGAAGGGTTCTGATTATTCAAGACTGCTTTTGACTTCTTTTATGGCATGGACCTTTCTCTGATACAGGACCTGAGACTAAAGCAAATGGTGGAAGAAGGATTGGTACTATGTAGAAATATTTTTAGAGAAATGAAAAAGAAAAAAAGTCAGACAGAAATGATTAATTTCCATAAAGTTACATCACGTGTGCCTGCCTCTCCTGCCTCCCCTTTCATCTCCACCGCTGGCAGCCCTCAGACAGCAATGCCAGTCCCTCCTCATCCACCTCCTTGCCAGCCTACTCAATGTGAAGACAAAGAGAATGAAGACCGTTATGATGATCTAATTCCACTTAATATATAGTGAATAGTCATCTTGCTGTACAGTTAATGAACTTATCTGTTGTGTATGTGTGCAAGTGTTTTCATGTGAAAATCTAATAACTATATGGCAAGAAATGTATGGGACATTTTTGTGCCATCATCATTGCCTAAATATTCATTATGTAGAACATCATGGGCAGGACTTATATTGAAGTGGATAGCTTATTTTTACACAGGTATAAGGTGAGTGATATTTAATATGGAATTAATAATGTGTCAGTTTTCTTAATGTTTTTATGCCTGTTTCTCTCATAACTGAAGAAACTGAATATCAGCTCTCCATTGAAGGTGTTATTTTTTTAAATATAACAATGTTTCTAATAATGTATTTTGAATATGATTGTAATACTGTATGCCATAAAGTTGCATAATGATTCATTCATTAGTGTATAGGCTAGCCTACCATAAAGCAATCATGTTGCCGCTTCTTTATCGATGCGTGAATTGTTACATCTGTAAATAAACATTAATTTCTTTTTCACATGACTGTTTTCATTTTTGATGTGTAGTGTTAGTAGACATCTATACTATTTAGTATTTAGTACCATAGTATTTAGTACATCTATAGTATTTAGTACCATATAAGACAATAATGACAGATGACTCATTTTATAAACAGAAAATGTAAACTTCCGGTATTGATATATACAGTGCAGTACTCTAAATGTATTTTCCTTATGATTGTCTTAATAACATTTTATTTTCTCTAGTTTTCTTTATTGTAAGACTATAGTATATTAATACATATAACATACAAAACATGTGTTAATCAACTATTTGTGTTATCTGTAAGGCTTCTGTTCAATGTAGCCTATTAGTTAATTTTTTTGTGAGTCAAAAGTTATACCTGGATTTTCGACTGCATGGGTGGTCAGTGTCCCTAATGCCCCAAATTGGTCAAGGGTCAACTGTAATTCATATCCCACACTCATTCTTCTAGAAAAGTATTTTTCCACCTCTTTGCACCAAACACATTTCCAACAGTTTGTGCCATACATATTTGGAGTTTTGATGCTGCAAACTTCTGTGGATTTAGAAAGAGCAAATGATATTTTCCAAAATTATCAGTTTAAGCATTTAGAAATGTCAAAAGTACCTAGAGCAGTATACAGAGAACTTCACTCACAGATAACCTGTTGTGTTAATGGGCTAAAAGTAAATTAAGAAGAGAGAAATCTTAGAGTAACTTTGTTTCCATGTATGATCTCATAGGTGCACATTTTTTAAAGTTTATTAAATTTATTGTGATGACATTAATAAAATTATATAGGTTTGAAGTGTATAATTCTATACATCATCTGTGTATAATACATTGTGTGTTCACCACCCAAAGTCAAATCTCCTTCTGTCACCATATATTTGACACCTTTTACACTTTTGTATCCCCTCCTACCCTCTTTCCCTCTGGTAACCATCATATTGTTCTTTGTGTATATGAGTTTTGTTTGTTTGTCTTATATGTTCATTTGTTGCTATCAGTTTATATCCCATATATGAGTGAAATCATATGATTCTTGACTTTTCCCATCTGACTTATTTTGCTTAGTATGATATTCTCAAGATCCATCCATGTTTTCACAAATGGCAGTATTTCATGTTTTCTTATGGCTGAATAATATTCCATTGTACATATGTACCACATCTTCTTTATCCAATCATCTCTTGAAGGACCTTTCAGTTCTTTTCATGTCTTGGCCACCATGAATAATGCTGCAATAAACATAGAGGTACATATATCTTTATAAATAAATGTTTTCAATTTTTTCAAGTAGATACCCAGAAGAAGGTTTTCTGGGTTACATGGTAGGTCTATTCTTAGTTTTTTGAGGAATCGCCATACGGTTTTACGTAGTGGCTATACCATTTACATTTCCACCAGCAGTGTATGAGTGTTCTTTTTTTCTCCACAATCTCTACAACACTTGCCTTGTTGTATTACTTGCCTTGTTGATAGCAGCCATTCTAACAAGTGTGAGGTTGTATCTCATTATGGTTTTTATTTGCTTTTCCCTAATAGCTAGTGAAATTGAGCATTTTTTCATATATTTGTTAGCAGTTTGTATGTCTTCTTGGGAGAAGTGTCTGTTCAGGTCCTCTGCCCATTTTTTTTAATTGGCATGTTTGTTTTATTGTTGTTGTTGTTGTCAAGTTGTATGACTTCTTTTTATATTTTGCATATTAACCCCTTATCAGAGATATTATTTGAAAAAATCTTCTCCCATGTGGTTGGTTGCCCTTTTTATTATTTTTATTTTATTATTATTTTTTTAACAGGACTTTATTGGGGAACAGTGTGTACTTCCAGGACTTTTTCCCAAGTCAAGTTGTTGTCCTTTCAATCTTAGTTGTGGAGGGTGCCGTTTAGCTTCAAGTTGCTGTCCTTTCGGTCTTAGTTATGGAGTACACAGCTCAGCTCCAGGTCCAGTTGACATTGTTAGTTGCAGGGGGCACAGCCCACCATCCCTTGTGGGACTGGAGGTGTTGAACTGGCAACTTGTGGTTGAGAGCCCACTGGCCCATGTGGAAATCGAACCGGCAGCCTTTGGAGTTAGGAGCATGGAGCTCCAACTACCTGAACCAGACCGGCCTGCTCCTTTTTTTTAATTAATGGTTTCTTTTGCTGTGCAGAAACTTTTTCAATGGATAGAGTCTCATTCATTTATTTTTTAAATTTTATTTTCCTTGCCTTTAAGGTCAAATTCATAATAGATGCACATATTTCTAAGGCTTGATAGTTGGTTATTTCCGTGGATTGGACTTTGTCTGGTATGAAAATTAACTATTTGGAATCAAAACCAGACAATAGCATGCACAAAGTAATACTAAGCAGAGTCAATTAGTTAGGATATTCTCTGTTAGCTGATTGCCAGAAAATCCATACAATGATTCAAAGAACCTCTACTTTTAATTCAGGTAAAAAATATGGATGTTCAAAAGATTGATGGATTTGATAAACAATTAGGTAAGTGACTGGCTAGACTTAACTACTTTGAGACTGCTTTGGTCTAATGAAATTTAAAAAGAAAATATAAAATTACCCACAAAAAAATCAAGTGACACATAGCTGGTGTTAGTTATTTGTGATACTGCAAATTTTCTGACTAAAAACAATATAAATTTATCATTGGTTTTCAGCTATTTTAAAATAATCAAAATTATTTAAATAATATATAAGCAGTCTAATTCAAAACCTATTTATTGTAATATTATAATGTTAAATATAAATCAACCCAGATTAGAAACTTACTTCTAAAAATAGCAAATATTTAATTATATATCATGCAAAAAGAATTTTAATTCATATACAAATTAAATTCCACTTTTCAGGATGACGGTTTAAGCCTTGTTCCTATAAAATATTTCTCACAATAAGTTACAAATAAATATGTAAAAAACAAAATCAAACAAATGCATTCCTTTTTTCTGATACTTTAAATCCTCTGACTGAAAAGAAAATATCACAAGTCTAGAAAAAATTGAATATTTATTAAACACCTACATATTATTCTCAATATTTCTCCTTTAATTAATTTTTACATGAAGTGGATTTGCTTATCTCTGATTCTTGATGGGGTAAATGAAATTCACAGATAATCTTTGCAAATCCATAGTTAACTTGTAGCAAGAGACATAGTCAATTTTTGAAACTAGACCTGTCTTAAAGAATGTCCTACAAATGTTTTGTGTGATTCAAAGCTTGGGCAAATTGATAATCTATGTCAATTTTACTCACCTGGTCATCAGTGAGTTCACAATTTTGTTTGACTATACAAGTATGTGATGTAATTAATAGAAATTTGTTAAAAGATAACAAATATGGAGGCTATAAATTTTGAGTTTTATTCTTTACCATTGCTCAAACCAGTTGAGAGACCTTTCAGAAATTAATTTAACCTCTGTGTTGACATCTTCTTAGGTTATATGTGACATTTAATGGTATCACCTGAAGGCAAACACTGATAAGCTACATATGTTGTACACTCTACAGTAGCTATATATATAAATTTGTTAAAAATTTGTCATTACGTAGTCAATGTAGGAGATACAGTTGAATACATAATAAATTAATTAAAATGAAAATAGAAAGAGTGGGGAAAAAGTCATAGGGAAATAATAAAACAAATATTATGATGACAAAATTAACTCTACCCATTAACTAATAACTATAAGTATAAAAGGGATGAACACTCTTCTTAGTAATTATCATCCTGGATTAAAAAGCAATACTCAATCATAAGATATTTACAAAAGATGCACATAAAATACAAAGTTGCAAAGAGTTTTTTAAGAATTGAAAACTTATACCTTGTGAACACTAATCATGAGAAACCCAGAGTGTATAAATTGATATTAGAAAATGGTGACTTTAGGGAGAAAAGGATGAACAGAGATAGATAATTTTCTAATGATGAGGGAACTATTTATTCATCAAGAAGACATCCAAATGTTAAGTGTGTATGTATTCATTAATAGAAAATCAAAACACAACAAACAAAATAACTTGACAGAATTGTAGGGAGAAATAGCAAATCCAGAATTATAGTTCACTGTTTTAACACTCTCATCTCAGTAATTAAAATAAAAAATAGCGCAAACAATTTAGTAAGAATAAAAAGATTTATAACATAATATACTATTTCTACATTGACTCCTAAAATATAAAAAGAGGTAATAGTTCCCATATAAATGCTGTTACATTTTCTCATGTATACATTCATATTTTATGTAACATATTTTACTTTGTCATACTTAACAATAAGCTGTCTTTTTTTTTTTTTTAATTGGGGAACAGTGTGTACTTCCAGGACTTTTTCCAAGTCAAGTTGTTGTCCTTTCAATCTTAGTTGTGGAGGGTGCTGCTCAGCTTCAGGTTGTTGTCCTTTCAGTCTTAGTTGTGGAGGGCGCAGCTCAGTTCCAGGTCCAGTTACCATTGTTAGTTGCAGGGGGCACAGCCCACCATCCCTTGTGGGAGTCAAGGAATCAAACTGGCAACCTTGTGGTTGAGACCCCACGCTCCAACCAACTGAGCCATCCGGGAGCTCAGTGGCAGCTCAGCTCAAGGTGCCGTGTTCAATCGTAGTTGCAGGGGGCGCTGCCCACCATCTCTTGTGGGACTGGAGGAGTTGAACCAACAACCTTGTGGTTGAGAGCCCACTGGCCCATGTGGGAATCGAACCGGCAGCCTTCGGAGTTAGGAGCACGGAGCTCCAACCGTCTGAACCACCAGGCTGGCCCCAACTCAGTCTTTATATGCTTTAAATATTTAAAACATATAAGTGTATTATAAAACACTCTTGTGGATTGCAATGTTATGTTACATTAACAAATAACCTGAAGTGACTTTATGGTATCTTTCTTATTAAATTTAGTGTGGGACTTATGAGAAGCCGTGGTGAAGATTATATATATATATATATATGTTTGTGAAATTGATCAACTATAGAGCAATGTTTCTGTTAACAAAAATAAAATTTAGACTGTAGTGAAAAATAAAGGGCATTTGACAATCCAGTCAAGATGGCAGAGTGATAAATGCTGTGCTTGCCTCCTCTAATGACCACATCACAATTATAACTAAAGTAAGAACAATCATCCTTTGAGAGTCACCTGAAGTCTAGCTAAACAGAAGTCCTACAATTAAGGACATACAGAAGAAGCTGCCTTGAGACTGGTGTGTGGGGGAGGTGGAGTTGCGGAATGCGCTGGTCCCCATAACCACATGTGGTAGTTAAAAGCCAGAAGGGATGTCTTGGCTGCAGAGGTCCCTCTGGAGGAGCAAGATGTCCCAGCCCCACACCAGGCTCCTCAGCCCAGTGCCAGGAAGAGAAGTCCCTAAAACTTCTGGCTATGAAAACCAGCGGAGATTGTGTCTGGGTGAGACAGAGGGCTGCTAGAGTCCCAGGTGTACCATTTAAAGGACATGCACACAAACTTATAACCGACAGGCTCACTTACTCTGATCTCCAGAGCTGGGGTACCAGCTTGAAAAATGCCAAGGACATACTCGGAGGAACTGAGTTGTCTGGCTCAGGACAAGGGCTGAAGAAACAGCTTTTTCCCAGACAGAAGTCTGGAGGAACCTATTGTTTCTTTGTTGAGCCCTGCTGGCTCCCAGTGTGCAAAGGCACAACACTGCCATATTGGAGTCTCCATCAACCTGGCTAACACCAGTGGCCCCGCCCTGCTTTTCCCTAAGACCATACACCACCCAACTTGTAGACCCACCCAAGCCACTTCCAATGGCTTTTCCATACAAATGGCCTGACCTTAGAGGATGTTTTGGACTTTTCTAAAAGTTTTCAAATGTCTGCAAAACCCAAACAAGCAACATCTAAATGTGGCATGTCCTGTACCTCTTACTGAGAAGCCCCAAACCCAGCATTAGCAGCTGCCAGCCTCAGTTTGCAACTTGGGCTATCCCAGGTATCTCCAATCCCAGTGCAGGTGGCTGCCATCTGCAGATTGGTTTGTGGTTCATGCCATGTGGCATCAAGCTGGGCACAGGCTGTGGCTGAACTTGGCCTGCAGTGGGGCCCCTTCCAGGAAGCCCTGAGGCCAGCACACCTGGTGGCAAGTTTCTGACCCAGGTTAAGCACCGCCTGGCTAATTCTGTGGGTGACACAGCCAAAGGGCAGAGTGGAAAGGAACCAGAGCCCTGTTAAAGGGAATCCTGCTTCCCTTTAAGGTCAACCCCTGCACAATAGCTCCTCCACTGGAGTCAGGGGCAGTCCTCACAACCGATGAGCTCAAGGGTGAAGCTCTTCCACTGATATGCAAAGAACAACCAACTCTCAGCTACAATAGGAGGGCACACACAACATAAGAGACACACCTGGAGTACCCAGCTCAGGTGATCAGGGAGACTGTGCCACTGGGCCCCACAGGAGGTGTAACAGCCCTACCTAACACATAGAAACAAATACAGGGAGACAGCAAAATGGGGAGACAAAGAAGCATGTCTCAAATGAAGGAACAGAACAAAGATCCAGAAAAAGAACCATTAGTAAACAAAATAGAGTCAAGCAATCTACTAGATTCAGAGTTGAAAACACTGATTATGAGGATGCTCAATAAACTTAGAGGAAGAGTAGATTAACTCAGTGAGAACTTTACCAAAGAGATAAGAAACATAAAAATGGAGAGAGAAAAAATAAAAAGAAACCAGTAAGAAATGAAGAATACGATCATGTTTCCCTGAAAATAAAACCTGCCCCCAAAATGAGCCCCAGTTAAGATCTCAGCCAGTCAGACGCATTTAGTATGGTATAGTGATGTTACAGAAGACATTGACATGGCTGTATTTGAATAAATGTAGGTTGTCGTATATGAAAAAATAAGACATCCCCTGAAAATAACCCTAATGGAGCAAAAATTAATATAAGACCCAGTCTTTTTTCAGGGAAACATGGTATAACTGAAATACAGGATACATTAGAGAGAATCAACAGTAGATTAGATGAAACAGAGGATCAAATCAGTGAGTTAGAAGTTAAGATAGCAGAAAACACCCATTCAGAACAACAAAAAGAAAAAAGAATTAAGAAAAAGAAAAAAATTAGAATAGTTTAAGGGGCCTCTGGGACAACATCAACTGTACCAATATTCACATCATAGCGGTACCAGAAGGAAAAGAGAGAGAGCAAGGAATTGAAAACCTATTTGAAGAAAAAATGACAGAAACTTCTCTAACCTGTCCAAAGAAGTAGACATACAAACTCAGGAAATACACAGAGGCCCCAAGAAGATGAACCTGAAGAGGCCCACACCAAGACACTTCCTAATTAAAATGCCAAAGGTTAAAGGCAAAGAGAGAATCTTAAAAGCAGCAAGAGAAAAGCAGTTAGTTACCTACAAGGGAGCTCCCATAAATTTAAAAGAGATGGGATGAGATGCAAGGATGAGATACAATGTTAACCTCAAAGAACTGGATTTAAGAATTAATAGGAAATTGACTGCAATGTACTGATGCAATTTCAAGTGATATATATATATATATATATATATATATATATATATATATATATATATGTAATCTATAGAGTAATTATAGATTACTCTATAATCTTAGAGTAAGATTATATTAGAGGCCTGAAATTTTAAACATGATCCCAAAGCTATAAGCCTTGAAGTATAACATTAAATAATAAAGAGTACATCAAAATAAAGCATAAAAATAGAAGGAAATGGACAATTTGAAAAAAAATATTTACAAGATAATATATCAATATTTTCTTAAATAAAACTTACCATAAATCAGTAAGATTAGTTCCCTGACAGAAAATTGGGTGAAGAGTATAAATTCAGAAAAGGAGACATTTGTAAAAAGATGAAATCTCAAATACCTATGGAAGCAAAGTGATGCAAATTTAAATAAAATTTGATTTCTTAGATTGGCAAAGCTTAAAATCAGTAACAATCTACATTTTGTTCGAGATGAGGGTGTCAGTCGTTTGAGCTACTATAACAAAAATACCATAAACTGCGTGACTTGTAAAAGACAAATAATTATTTCTCATAGTTCTGAAAGCAGGAAAGTCCAAGATCATGGCAGCAGCAAATTTAGTGCCCGGTAAGAGCTCGCTTACTCACTGATGGCCTACGTCTCACTGTGGCCTCACAAGGCAGAACGGCCTAGGGAGCTTTGTGAAATCTTTTTCATAAGAGAACTAATCTTATTCATGACAACTCCACCTAGGACCTCCCAAAGTCCTCACCTCCTCATACCACATTGGATAGTAGATTTTCACATATAAATATTGGGGGGATGCAAACCTTCAGTCTCCAGCAATGGGAAATAAATACTGTCAACACTAGCTGTCATGTGAATATTAGGAATGCAACTATGGAAACACGTGTCAATATTTACCTATCTCCCAAAATAAAAAAGAGAAATGGTAAGATTTGAATAAAAATATAATTTCCTTATAAAAT